>NC_067285.1:18338740-18578740 GCF_020740795.1 Apus apus | reverse complement strand
CAAGCCATGGAAAAGTCCAAGGTTCTGTAAAATTCATGGGCAAAAAAGTCTGAGCTGGTAAGTGGAAACCTAAAGACTGCTAGTCAAGACTCTGTGCCTAAGTCAGCCTGAGAGTTAAACAGCACCACTTCTAGGGCTGTAATGGAAAGCCTCTTGTTGACACTAGACCTCAGCAGTGTTCTCACCAAGTCTCTGCTCTGAAGACTTTCAGAGCTAACAAGAATCCTTCCTCTGGGCTCCAGTTACTTGACCAAGTCTCAGAGTAGTGGTTTCACCTTGTTCTCCGGGGATGTCTGCGGACAAGCCTAAGGAGTCTTTAAAAGGCACCTGAGAAAAGCAAGTATATGTCACTAAGTTTAAATTTGTATGTGCACTTCCCATGGAAAAAATGTGGGGCACCTCAGACTAAAATACCTGCTCTAGAGCATCAGATCTTAGTCTGCTTTGCTTTGGGGAGTTTTGGATCAGATATAAGACTATACTTCCTGAGGCATCAATTTCTCCTGTGCACTGTGCCCACTCTATAATAATAAAGATATTTTCATATCTAGATTAATTACAACAAGCCTTCAGTTAATGGAATTATCTTGATTTTGGATGGCAGAAGAGAATATCCTTCCAAGATTTATTTCCTCTTTATCAAAAACAAAACATGCAAGGACATACTTGCACTATTGTAATGCAGGATTATTTTGTTTTCTAGTCTTTCTTTCAAAAAGAACAATGTTAAAGTACCTCCCAAGTCTGTGTAGATCTAGACACAACTGCACTCTCCACAAAATACCAGCATTACTATTTGAAGCTATAAGTGCTGCTCTGGAGTCATGTGTCTTTTATGTCCAACCAAGGGAATGGCATGAGTAACAGAGTAATGTTCACATAGAGACTAGTGCAAGGATTTTATTCACAGGTAAACTCATGTCAGCAATTTCCCAGTAATCTACTCCGTGAAAAGCTTCACCTTCAGGGAAAAGAAGGAAAAAAAATCATTAAGAGTTTCATTCTGTTTTCTGTTTCTCTTAAACCTGTCTTGACTGGGATAGATCTGATTGAAGTAAAATGCCATCAGAAAACAACAGGCCAGTCTGGTATATACCTGACTAATCCTTCACCTCTGCTGTGTGTGGTGGAGTAAATGATGCCTGGAATGCATCTCCTGCCCTCCATCTCGTTTCTAGAATTGCTGGCCTGCTGCCAGTCCTCCCTCTCATGCAGGATGGGCAGCTGAGATGTGCAGCAGCAAGCCAGGATCCGGGGCATTTCAGTGTCCCAGGAATGTGGAGGCAGGCTAAAAAGAGTTTCACAAATGTTTCCAAACACAGATGGTGCCAATAAATCAGGGGAATGAACCTACAGCGGCACAAGAAAAGCAAGGGTGCATGAAAGGCAGCCAAAGAGGCCACTCAGGTTTGCTGGGTCCCTGGTGGCACCATGACTTCTGGCTGGAGCATGGCCACACTGCAGTTCACACCAAGGCAGAGCCCCAGCGGTGGGTACCCGCCCTGAGCCAAGAGGCCAATGCCAGTCCTGCCTCATACACTCTTCTCTCCTTCCATGTGCTCCTTGGATGGGGAGGGCTGCTTGTCCTGGCTGCCCTCAGGGCCAGGTTTGGTGGGAGAAGTGGGGCTGCTGCTGTTGGAGGGCAGGAGGTTGGCAGACTGGAGCACGGCCTCCGAGTGCTCCCGGGCCTTCATGCGCAGTGCAGCCACGCTGGCGGTGCGGTTGCTTTGGCAGCCATAGGTGGGCAGGAACGAGAGGCCCATGGGGTCTGGAACGCAGCACGAGCACAGCGGGCTCCCTGAGGAGGAAGGAGACAAGGCACCATCACTGATGGGGAAGGTCATGGGGACTGACTGTTCCCTCCCCAGTCAATCTGGAGAGGGCAGAGATGGGACTGGAGACTCAAATGGCAACAGCTCCCTTGTCTATTGACTTTTAGTGGGTATATAGATGTTCTCTGGATCAGGGCTAGAAAAGCCAGATCCTGTTCTGCTGAGGCCCACTGTTCAGGATCTTGCTCTATGAGTCATCCAGGGTGACAAACAGTGAGTGAGGGCAAGGGGAGTCCAAAGCAAGCAGTGAAGTTTAGATCACACATGAGTTTTCCCCACAAGCAAGGCTGAGCTTATACTCAGTTCTCATCCAAAATTTCTGCTCTGTGGCTACCACCAGCCACAGGCTGGAGGTGTCCCCTGCCCTTCACCTGCATGCTGAAACCTGATCAATATGGGCAGTTGCATTTGTTGGGTGAGTGTGGGAGTGCCATCTCTTTACACCTGAAAAAATACTGCAGAGATAAAGATGAAAATACTGTGGTTACTATACAGGAACTAATGACCCTCTCCTACTTCACTGTAAGATGACATGACTTAAGACTCACATAGGGAGGGATAGGCCAGACCATCTCTATCCTGTGCATCTGAGACATGGGCTGCCCCAAGCAGGCAATAATGCTTACTGAAGAGAGAGTGCAATGGGTGTTCTTCTTCCTTTAAGCCCAAAGTTCTCCCTGCAGCCTGCTGCCACAGGCAGTCCTCCCTCCACCAGCTGCCTTTCTGAGATGAACCATTGCAGGTTCTTCCTCTGGCTTATCTTCGTTAACATTGATACTTGCCCTGCAAAACGCCTGTTCTTTGCTAGTATGCTGCTTCCCAACAACAAACAGCCTGGCTGCACGCATCCTGACACAACGCAATGTCTTCCTCTGATCTTTCCAAGCCAAGGACTTGCTTTAATTTCTGCAGTTAATATTTGAGTTAAATGGCTCATGACTAAGTGATGGAACTAATAACCTGCAGGGAGCAGGTAGTCTTTCTTTTACACTTCTGCTCTCAGTAGCCACGGGTCAGCACCCATCTGCTGGGAATGAAAGCAGACAGTTGTTTGTTTTTAGGATGTTGCCAAGACTTCTCTACAGCAATTGTCAGAGAATAGCAGCTTGAAGGTAACACTCAGGAGAAAATGCTCTTTGCATTTTTAAAAACAGAATCTAAAAGAGACAAGTTATCAATGTAACTGGAAAGTTTCTTTTGTAATACTCCTCTGATAGAGAATATGATCAGCAGACCAACATTTCCATGGGTCCAGGAATTCAAATTAACCACAAAGGCAAATATCAGCACTTGATTAAAATAATTTTTTGTTCTTTGCACTAGCAAGTTCAGTCTTGGATTCTGTGGCTGCTTTGACTAGGTCAGAAGCAAGGTTTATAACAAAATCCACCCAGTAACGAAACTTGAGATTTTTTCCACCACAAACCACTCTCTTAAAGTATTTTTTCTCCCATTTCAATTGCAGCTACTGCAGAGGTGCTGGACAGCGGCTATTTTAACAAGAGGGAAGAGAGGACAGGCACTTCGGAGTCCCCGCAGCTTGCAGCAGGTCTTTGGCTGCAGAAGCCACAAAGAAGTCTGCTTTTCCACTGCTGTTAAGTCCCACTGTCTTAAGGTTCAGCTCTGATATGGGGGAGTGTGGAGGCCTGCCTGTGCACCACTCGTCTTTGCACTGCTGCTTTCTAACACAAACTGAGTGAACCTTTCAAACATTACTCTTCAGCTCCCAGGCTGAGGGCAGGGCTAGCTCTTCTGTGGTACCTAAAACAGTATCAAACACAAACGTCTGCTTAGAGGGAGATGGGGAGAAGTGGAATAGGGTCTTCCCCTTTTCAAAAGAGTAGGAATAGGCTCCATCCCCTAAGAATAATATTCATTTCATTGTTAGAGAGGGATAAAATATTTATCAGTCTTCAGTATATATCTCTTCAGTACCTAAGCTCTTTGCTTAATAATTAGACCTGATATTACCCAGTGGCTCTGCAACCTCAGGGTGCAGAGTTACCTGTGATGGAAACTAGGCTACCTCTAGCATAATTCACCCATAAACCATTTCTTTCATTTTCACTGAGGTTAAAATACTTGCAAAAAACAGCTCACATTTAAAAAAAAAAAAAAAAAAAAAAAAAAAAGTAAATTAACAAGTGTAATTTGCTCTAGGGTCCAGCTAGAACATAGGAGAGTAGGATTTAGCCCTATTGCTTTTTAATATAAAGGGAGGGTTGAATCCACTTTATAATTGCCTGTATCTGCAGGTAGTAAGCCCAGTGAAATCTATCAGATTTTGCTGGAAAAAAGGCAACACAAACAATGGGAGAATCAGGAGTCCAAGGTCTCCACCTGCCCATCAGTCAGCCCACAATGGACCACCAAGAAAGAGCCATCCATATATAGCAGATATCAAGGGGGTTTTACATCTTATTGCTGTAACCCTGATTCCATAGTGGGGAAGGAATCACAGAATCACAGAATCACAGAATTGTCATGGTTGGACAGGATGTCTAAGACCACTGAGGTCCTCAGAGGAGATTAGACACCTAGCTCCTGTCAAAGTCAGTGAGGGTTAAGCTGTTAGCGCTAGATCTTGGTACAGCTTCCACTAACATCTATGACAATCTGTTATTATTTTAACGGGGTTTGAATCAAGTTGCTGCAACATGGACAGGGGACCAGTGTCTTTCTTTCAGGAACTTATTGCCTCTTGTACACAAAATTAAAATACACAATTACATTTCCATTAACTTACAGCAAATTCTGCTGAATTGATCTGAACCTCCTTGTATTCCTATATGAGATCATACTTGAAATGTTCAGCCTGAACATAAATACTTAATGTAATAAATACAGTCTGAAATACTTGATCCACTTGGCAGTTTAATTGATCTACTACAGAGACTGACAAGAAAAATTAAATTAGTTCTGTCTTGTCTCTGCCAACATCTCATTTCAATTGTAATGGTATTTGATCTACAATTTTGGTTGCAAACCCTTTTGTACAGTTCCAAGGTTCAGTTTCAGCTGAGAAGAGTGGGGCTCATATAGATACAAAAGTATATGTTTATATACTTATATTTTGCATATATATTGGTACAATTTAAGGAACGTAATAGATCGCTTTCCAGAAGGCAAGGCCTCAGTTCCCTTCCTCTTTCAGTATTTCTGCATACCAGCATTTGACGTGGACAGCTGAACAAAAACCTGACATGGAGGGAAGCAAGAAAAAATTCCCATTTAAAATCCTCACTTCTCAATGCATGCTGTTCAGTTTTCACAAAAAGTATTATGTTTAATTTAAGTATTGTGTTATTCTGATAGTAGTCACATTGGTTTGCTCGAGTTCTAAATCCTCATAAACTCTGAAATCACTTTCACAAAGGTTAGAAGGTCAACAACAACCTTGAGTTCATAGTGTCATTTACCCGTGAGAGCCAATTCAAAGGAAGCTCCTTCTCTGTCTTTACACATGACTATCATGTCTATTAAAGCCTGAGGCACAAACAGAAAAAGCAAAAGTGGCTTTATCCAGACCTTCTTGAGCTCTGAATTGGGAGGTTCAGAAGAAAAAAGAAAGGCATGAACTTAAAGCCTGAAATGAAGAGGCACCAGATGCTCCCGGTATAATTTATCAGTGCTGCTAAAGTTGAGCTAGGTAGTTTCTCCTTGTGTTGTCTAAGCTGTTTAAGAGTGGAAAGCACCTTGTTCTGCCCAGAGGCTGAGAAAGCACTTCAGAGCTGACAGCAGAGTCCAAATAGTTTGGCTTGTGAGCCCTATTTGCCCAATGCAAACCACAAAGAGCTAACAATCTGGCTCAATCTAGCCAAAGCCTTTTTGTGTAAATAACTTGATATTGGAACTGTAAGATTTACTCTTCCTTTATTTGTGCCATTAGTATTGTTCCAAAAAAATAATTCAGAAGGCAGGACCTTGCCTGTTTGAACCAGAAAGCTGGAAGCAAATTCCACAAGAGCTGGATGAATAAATTCAATCCTTTGAATACTGTCAGCGCAGCAACCATTTATCACTCTTCCCTTCCACGTCAAAAACGTGATCTGACCCTAAATCCTGCAGACATATGTCACTCCAAGAGGGGTCAGTAGGAAACCCTGCCCAGCTAAGGTCCACTAACTTAATCAAGATTTGTCCTTGAGGAACAAATCAGCTCCCATTGGCTCCCATGGCTCTTAGGGCTTCTAGTATCTGCATATTCCCTAGTATTTGTGATAAAGACCCAAAGAAATCTATCTACAATGTAGGGCAGTGCTAGAGTAGGGGACCTATGGTACAGGAATCAAAGTAATTTGCTCAAGGTCTGTGCACCTGCAGCAAACTAAAGATATATTTTAAATTCTCTAAAGTCACAGTAGCAGGTAAACCAGGGGAAACACCAAACAGAACCCACTTTATATATTTGCTATATCACGAGAAAAATCAGTAAGTCCACAACCAAGAATGACAGAGAAAATAAAGGACTCCAAGAGTTTTGATTTCTATTGCCCAGTCTTATGGTAGGCAGCGGTTTTTCAATTCAGTAAACATGAGTTCAACGGTAAGTTAGGTCCTTGAACATTTCTTTCTCAGCCTTGGCCATGGGAATTGCCCAATGCAATCAGGAAAATTCACTTCATCTTTCCATAATAGAAATTGAAATGTAATGGGTGCGCAGTTCTAGTTATTGTGGTTTTTTTCCTGGATGCTGCAATTAAGCCTCCATAATATGAACAACAGCAAGCACAGCAGCAACAAACCATAAAAGAGCCTAATCAATGGTGCCCTGGAATATCCACTTTGATGTGCATAATGTAATCCTGCCTCTCTATCAGTGATGTGGAGGTACCGTGAAAACCAACTGAGCTATAACTTGCACTGAGCAGAGCTGTGGGTGAATTATGAAAGTAATTCCCTGGCAAGTGTAATTATTTCTCTTCTCATACACTGCACTCATCACAGGGTCTGGGGAAATTTCAGTGGAATGTAACAGACACACTCTTGGCCTCAGCCACCAGAATGGCAGAACACTTCCGCTAAAAACCGGAGATTCTTGTTTACACCCATTAATAACATCTTCTACATTAATGAATTGCATTCATGCTGTCATCCATTAAGTAGGTACTTTGAGGTCTCTCTCTGCACAGAACACTAGCTTCTCCTGATGACTCTATTGTTATACAGCCCATAAATAAAACAAGTATTTTCCCTTCATATTTGAGGTCTGCAATTAAATCTACTAAATGGACTGCAGATGCATGGCTTACAGTAAGTGATTCTTCTTGGAGGATCATGGAAATGTCGAAGTCACCACAATGAAGTAGCATAGTTGTCAAATTAGGACAATTTCAGAGAACAATGAACACCAGAAATTTCATCTATATGATCCAACCTTCTTCCTGACTAGGGCCAGTGGTGAAGAACTTAAAACTCTGATGTAGAAAACCCTGTATACCATGTAAATCATTACTTTATGCTAATTTTTCAAATGAGAAATCATGTTTCCTGTAAGACCAGTATATAGTGAGGTAATATGGTAGTTAACAGATGCTTGCTACTAAGTACAGCCTCCCATGTGCTAAACTTCAGAGAGGGAGAGGACTCGCCTTCTTGTTGAAGAGTTGCAGAGCCACACAAGGCATGGGGCAAGCCTACAGTTTACCACAGAGTCTTTCCAAAACCAAAGCTGCAGACTCAGTCCCTGCCCTATGCTAGCCCATCTTGAGATTTCTTGTCTCTGCCAGACCAATTCATAATCAACTAGTATATCCTTATACTATGAATTTGATCCTGGAAACATGTGCCCTGGACACTGTATACAGCCTTAGAAATCTGAGTCTGGAACTCAAAGGCAGAGAAGGAGAAAGAGAGGTATTAGTTTATTTACAGAAGACAGAGAACTCTCAGGTGGCAGAATGAAAATGGTCCCTGGTAGCAGAAAATAGTTATTAATTAGCTACATCACAGCCATCAATTGTTATTCACTGTATTGATTTTAATTGTCTCCTTCTAAAGCACTAGTCAAATGTTACTCACTGACACCAATGATGTGTAGGCTGATAAGTCCAACAAAGCACGTCTTGTCTTCTCAAAAGAATAAGAAAACAACCTAGACTTTCCAGGAGTATCTGATGTTCTGAGAATGCCCATGTGTCTGCAGGTGGTTTTTATGGTCTCAGTGACATAAACAGTTCCCTTTACTGGCCAGGATGGTTCTCCCCATGGTGGGAATACATATGTATTTACAGGATCCACACAGAGGAGCTTAATTTAATTTGACATCTGCACAGAAGAAAGCAGGGTCATGCATCCATTGGTAGTGAAATTGTGCTTTGATTCTGGAGTAACTAGTTTACTTTCAAAAGCACAAAGAATTCCTGGTAGTTTCAAAGCATGGTTGGCACAAGAGACATACCAGGAAGAGTTCTTGATCATTGCACTCTTCAGTAAAACTTGGAAAATCCTGGAAAACCTTACTACTTGCTGAATTTCTCCTTACCCAGGCAATCCAAAAAACAAACATCTCAAAATTCCTGTGCTGAGTTTGATGGGATTTTGTGTGGTATAAAATCCTGTGCCTTCTGAATCACTATGACAGAGTCCTGTCAGCATTTCTGCTCCAAAAAGTGACTAGATTCTCAAGGGAGATACTTAGGTTACTTCATTAAGACATATAAGGGTACAGGCTAGTGTCCACCTAAATGTAGGGTTAGTTGTCCTTGAACAGGTCTGAAGTGTACAAATCAGCTTCTAGCCCAAAGAGGGAAATCAGAAAAGAGAGTCAAACAAACTGAATTGAGCAAAACAAAGGTTATATAAAGGTCTTCTGAGCATTGTGTCACTCCCTGTCCTTTCTTTCCTTCCCATAACCATTACCTCTTCCTCCAGACTGAAACAGAAGCTTGGTTGTACTCAAATATTTTGGTTTAGATGAACCATCATTCAGCTGGTGTTTCCATATCAAAGAAGAACAGAATACAAATCAGGCCAGTGATACTTTTGGTCCACTCAGAACCTCTAAAGACTGTCCTGTTCATCATTACCAAATAAATAAACTGAAGCTCAAGGTCTATTTTGCACAGCCTCTATCCCAACCCAAGAGAAACAGGGAAAGAGGAACTTGAAGAGATGAGCCAAAGAAGAGACAATAGTTCATATGTAAATACCACAAGAGAGATGCTACAATTATTCTCTGCTTGTATAAATACAATTTTCCACCTTATAGAACAACAAAGTCTTCTCTGTTAAGCTCAAAGCCATCATTTGACATTACTGAGACCTAGCTGCAGAAGAAAAAGAGCTCCCCTTAAAGCAGCAGCTCAGTCTACCAGTTCCTTGCAAGTACAGAAATATGCTGACAGGTATAGGCAGCTCCATAAAGATAAGTGGTTATGCAGATATGCAAATCTGTAACTGTGTTTCTTGAATTGAAATACACTACATTATCTCAGTCCCCTTGCATGCATCTGGAGTGCTAGCCAGGAAATATAAACTGGGCATCTCAGAAATGAATTGCAGGTGTATCTGACAACACTCATCAAGAGAATATGCATGCATTTGATAACTGACCATCCCTATAAAAATTATTTAAAAGTCTGTATTTACGTTTGGCACAAATTTTTCAGGTACACTGCCTTTTAGCCTGGGCAACTGACTATCTAATAAGAATCTCTACAACAGATTCAGGAATAGGATTTTTCCTGCCCCTAGGTTGTAAAAATGCTGTCAAGCAAAAAGGAGCAAATTATTAATTTCCCAACTTAGTGACTGAGCTGTAAAATCACAGAAAAGAATATCTGGAAGTCTTCCAAATAAATAAAACTAAAGAAACCCTCCTTAATTTTTTCTCATTAATTTTTGTTTCATTTTCCTTAGCTTTTGTATATTTGGGTTATTTGTCTTAAAATTTAGCTGCATTTAAACATGAAACAACTGAGAACAACATGTTGATGCATTTAGTTTTTAAAATGTACATGTATATTTTGAGAAAAAAAACCAAACCCTTACTTCTACCCAAAATCATTCAGCGAACACAAAACCCCACTTATACCTTTCAACCTGCCTGGAACTACATTTATCAATGAACAATCTTTTTGCCTGAAGAATTTCACCAGTGTCTACTCTAGAGAGGTTATTCCTGCCCAATGGAAGAAGCTGAAAGTCTCTTCCCTGAGACCTCACAGTCACAGGGCAGAGCTCCAGAGAACTTGTGCAGTCCAACAGCCTCTGTTTGCTTACAGGGTTTAGGTTGACAGTCATCCTTTAAGTTTAAAGGTTTAGGTTACACCTGTGTGACTTCTCTTGATTCAAAATTGCAGGTCCCACACCTACCAAAACAGAAGTACCTCTATGGTTTATTTGACTTCATCTTTTTTGGAAAGACAGGAGGGAATGGGGAACAGGGAGGCAGGAGACTGGACTTAATGCAAAACCCAGCAGTTCCAAGTATTTGCTTCGGGAACATACCTTGGCAATACTGATTTAATGGGAAATACTCATAAAGAATATGAGGTATGCCAGAGAACCTAGTGAGAAGTATTACAGGATGATTGTGTTCATAATGGAGGGTCTTAAACTGGGAAACTTTTCTCACAAACTATTGCATCATGTTGAGGCCTACAGTAAATGTATGTGCCACTTTGTGCTTGGCAGTGCTATGAGGCTTTACATCCTATAAATCTATAAATTGAATTCATCCTGCTTACACCCTTAGACTTATAAATTGTTAGACTAGGAACAGCTAATGGATCAGCTGGTGATTTATTTTTAAAAGATGCATACGGCTGCTTTTTGGGAACTGCAAGGGATATGAAAACTGGATGTATCTTTCCAGAAGCCTGGGTCCCAGGCAATGAGGAATTACTTTTTATCCTCTCCTGTCCCCATGCACACACTTTATTCAATTGCTCAGAGGGAATCTACTGCTCAACAAGAGAGAGGGCTGGCGTTGTGCAGAAATGTACTGCAAAGGAAACTGCATGCAAAAAGCAGATGAAGCATCAGTAATGGTGCCAGGTAATATATAATGCAAAAGGATATGTATAACTAATTTATCAGTATAAATTTGACCCTTAAAAAGTAGTACCTGAAAAGAAAACCCTGAAGGAGCAAATCCTACCTGCCTTGCACCTTGAGACAAACCCTGACCTTACTAAAATTTACTGTCTGCATAAAATGAAGGAACTTCACCACAAATTATATGACAATTTACAACAGGAGACTCATTCCTATACCTTCAGCATTGGTCAGTGCAACTACTGCCAATCATAACAGAAAGAAGGAATAATTGTTTTCCAAAGGCTTCTCCACTGTCTCAAATGTGAGCTGCTTAGCTCAAAAGAGATGCTCTTTGAGCTTATCCCTGAAGCTAAACAAAGTCACTTACCTTTTAGAGAGGCGACATGAGACAAAGCTTGTGCGTAGGTGGCTGTGTTGAGAAGAGTCCCTGGCAAACAGGATGGGAAGAAAGGTCCTGTAGGACCCACTGCTCTACTCAGGCTAATGGAGAAGAGAAAATAGCTTCCTTACAAAACCAGAACTAGCTGATTCCAAAGACAGTGTATATGCATGTACACAAACACATTGGTGGCTCAGGGTCCAACTAGATGGGACCAAGCCTGCATAACTTTAGCCTCCCACGGCCAACAGCTTCTCAGTGTCTCCATGGGGAGAAGTGAATAGCAAGAAAGACAGCTGATCTTCTAATGATTTGGGCTGTACCTGAAGATGGTACTGTGTAGGTAAAGGCTTAGCAGCAGCCACATCTATATGTATATACATATGAATGATACATACTTGCCCTGAAGAGAGGCAGCCAATAACACATAACCCTTACCTTTGCTGGATCTCCAGACTCTCTTTTTTATTCCTGGTTTGATCTGCTGGAGAAGGGGAATTTAAATTTCTCACAGGAGGTGCCACCTCAGCCATTGTTTCTTTAGAGCCCTCTTGGTCAGAAGCACCCCTCTCTGTTTTCCTCCATTTAGCTCTTCTGTTTTGGAACCATACCTAGAGCAGAAGAGCAATCCAGGCTGAATACCATGTTTAGCCAAGTGCAAGTATGGAAATGCAAACTGTTACTCCAGTAAAATAGTCATTGAAAAGTTCAGCAAAAACTTCCTCTTGTTTTGTGTCCCCGTTATTATTCTTACATTTGTTTGGAAAACAACCCAAGAATGTCTAAAGACTTTCAAAAGACATGTTCAAAATATTCATTTATTTATTTTTAAACAGAGTTGTGATATTACTGTGCCAGTTAGTGAAATATTTGAATGTATTCTTGCCTTTATGCACCCATTTAATTATCATTGGTTTCTATGTTTTAACACATCTAAAAGCCTTTTTTATAGGCATGGACTTAAACACATAGCCAAACACACTGATTAAACCATACATAAGTCTTTAAATGAGCTGCTGCCAAAATCAGAGACATCAGAAATGAAAATGTATAATAGGCCATCCTCTTCAGCCCATTTCCTGGAAAGGACTGATATTTTCTGTTTTCCTCCTACGTTTCTGTCCAGTTTGTGTATTTAGAGGACTCAAAATGTGGTAGATACTAATTTTGGAAGATTTAATACACACTAGTTTCCAAAACTTCTTATTTCCCTACAATGCAACACAAGTATTCTTATTCTTGATTTAATCCCCTAACTTTTAGTCCAAACACTTCTTTCTTTTCTTTTTTTTCTTTTTTTTTTGGAGCTGATGCTCTGAAAGCACCTTATTTGAGGCAGAAAATACCAAGCCTCTCTTGCGGTCAAGAAATCCACCTTTTAATACATGACTTCAAGTACAAGTGAGTTTGTTTTTATTATTATTCTCCTGCTACAACTCCATTTTAGTTAGCTGGCTTTTAATTGCATGTATCAGCAAACGTTGAATAATGATTTTATCTATATTCTAAATTTAGAGCAGTTAAATGCAAAGCAAAATGCAGACACTTTCTTGTGTCTTAATTGAATGAAGGTCACAGCTATAACAACATTTAATTGAGCTATTTTTCATTATCATATTTTAATGACTTTGCACTGACAGTTCTGCTTCTGAGGAAAGAGCATGATGAAGTCGTTTATTTCCCTATTTAGTTATTGTTTGACAACATCATCTTCGATTAAGACTCTGCTTTATAGCACATTAATCATATTTGAATGAGCAAGGGGTATAAATGTAAACATATCTCCAAACCTCTGTGTTTCCCTTCATGAAAGCAGGCTAAACAAATGCTTGCATCTATTGTCTGTTTGCATAATAGCCAACAACAAGGCTAAACACCAGTCCTCAGCAATCTAATTGTCACCACCCCTATCTCACCCTTGCACCTTTCAGGAAGAAGTTATGATCTTCCACTTCTGAATGCTCAATAATTGTGCCATTTATCTCAATTTGCAGTTCAGTCTTTAGGCACCAATAACCGACATGGCAATTTTATTTTTTTATTTTTTTAAAGACAGTACCTACAATGCAGTGGCAAAAGGAGATTTTCATTTCCAAATAATAATCAGTTTAATTTGCCCGCATATGACCAATGATTCATGTTCAGATTTAATAATCAGGATCACATAATCTGATTATAGGAGAAATAATTTGTTTACAATCCCCAATTTACTGCGGTGAATTCCATTATCTCTCTTCAGCCATTGGGTTTTAAGAGATACTAACATGACCCTAGGGAACAAAAGGCAAGCTATTATATTTCCTACAATTAGATCTTTGCATAGTCTTAACCCTGAGAACCTAAATTAAAAAATGAAAATAAAAAAATACAAAAACAGTGTGCAGAAAAGCCCCATAAATAAAAAGAATACATAATCATGTCAAAAAAATGTCTTGCAACTCCTGCTGGATGCCTACAGAGCTATAGGGATCCATCTCTGGCAATTGCAGGACTGTTATTCTTAGTAGAGCTTGTACACACAAAGTTAATCACCAGATATGGCAAAAACAAACACCTGGATGAAAACAAAAAAAAGGAGGAGGGGAGGGGGAAGAAAAAAATAAAGAAAAAGATAGAAGAAAGGAAAGGTAGGAAAAGAAGGGTAATTGAGATTAAAGTAATTGTGGCCAGTTGTATTTATTGGATCATATTAAAGGTGTGGGAATTGCTCTGCAGGCTCTTTAGCTGTCTAAATTAAGTGTCCAGAAAGAAGGTGAAATGGAGAAAAGTTGAAGAGATGCAGAAGGTTTCTTACTGGCATCTGAGCTCCCTGCAGTTGACTCACCCCATGGCTTGACAGTGGTCATAGCTGCTTTGGAGAATCACGTCTCAGCTCTTTTTTCCACACACACCCCCACCAAAAGCAAGGAAATGGATGTGCATTGATGTAATTTAGTACCTTGGAGACGCGGACAAATTAGTGTAGAACATTATCACTAGTTAATTATGAATGACCGATTAATCAACCTAATCTAATATTCCACATTATGTTGATGTTATTAAAGTGCATCATGAAAATGACAGATCGTCTTCATTTGCGTTCTTTGGCCAAATGTGCACTCTGCAGTCATGATGTCAAAAAAAAAAAAAAAAAAAAAAAAGTTTGCCAGTTTGAATACCCGAGAGTTAAATAATTCCCCAGAATATTTACCTGGACTCTGGCTTCCGTGAGGTTGATTTTCATAGCCAGCTCTTCCCTAGTGAACACATCGGGGTAATGGGTTTGAGCAAAAACGGCTTCCAGTGCCTCGAGCTGTTAGAGGGAAGGAGAGCAAACTGTCAGGGGAAGGGAAAGGCTTGGATGGAGCGGAAAGGGCTGGGGAGCTGCCCTCTCGGGGGGCGTCTGTCCGGCTGCCCCAGGGAGGTTTCTGAGAAGGATGGAGAAAGCGGAGCCGCCCGGGGCTGCGGGCCGGGCAGGAAGCGGGCGGTGCAGGGCGTGCAAAGGGCAGCCAGGGAGCAGAAAGGGGGCAGGCAGGGGGAAATCGGGGTGCAGGGCAGAGAGCGGAGAAGACCAGGATCCTACCTGCTGCAGGGTGAAGGTGGTGCGGTTGCGGCGCTGCTTCCTTCGGAGGAACCCGTCGTCGAAGTCGCCGCCGGAATGACTTCCGAAGGGGGCCGCGCCTGCGGGCGGAGAGCCGCGTTAGGGGCCGCGGGGCGTGGAGCCGTAGCCCCAGGCCACGTCAGGGGAGGAGGAAAGGGTCGGTGACTGGGAGCCTTCCGGGAGCAGGACGGAGCGAGCGGGACGTGCTGTCCCATCTCCGCGGGACTCGAAGCCTCGTGTCGGCCTGGAAGGCACCTCGGGAGCCGCCAGGCTGGGGGGGTCCTGCCAACCTGATCTCACACCGCCGAGGGTAAGGGGCGGCCTGTCCCAGGGAAAGGTTCTTTTTCAGGCCATTTGTGTCTTAAAAGAACGAAAATACAAGGCTTTGACCTGGGCGTGGTCACGGCAGCTAGAGCTCGTAAAAGCCCTGCCTGTCTGCGCGGAAAGCAAGGGGAAGCCCCCGAGCCTGGAAGGCGCAGGACTGGAGCCGCTGGCAGTTTTCTTCCCACACACTCTCCCAGCAATGACTGAGCCGGACCCCTTGTCCCTCACACCGTCATCCCTGGCGGCGAACACGGGTTCAGGGCTTAGTACAGCTCCAAGCACCGGGAGCGGTGGGTGCGCTAGTGGAGCTCGGCCACGGCTGACCCAGCTGGGCTCGGCAGCGGAGCTGAAGGAAGAAGCCTGTGCCCTCCGCTGACTGGGGTTTCGAGGGTCCCGAGAGGCAGACTGGGGCACTAATAGCTTGTCTCTAATCGGAGGCCAAGGGAGGGCAGACCGGAACGCAAACCACCTTCTGTGGAGCAGACCCCGGCCTCCTCAGCTCCCCCAGTATCACATCACTGGTGCCCTGGCTGAACTGCTTCGCTCCCTTTATGTTCTCTAACAAATCAGAGTAAAAAATTCCACAACAAACAAAACCAAACAACCAACAAAACCCAAAACAACAACAACACGGAACAGAAAAGAAAAACTACCCACACCCACAGAAGGGTTCATAAGTGTCTCCAGGACACTACCGGTGGAGTGCTCCGGGCCAGGCCCGCCCCGTCTCGGGGCAGAGGGCCTGGAGTTCGCTGCTCATCTTGCTGCAGCATTTGGAAGACAAACCTGGCCCCCGGCACCCTCCCCGCACAAACGGACGGCTCCCTACAGCCCTGGGGGATGTTAATAACAGATTAAAATTCTGTCCTGGTGACCCCCAGAGCCCAGTCACTTCATTCCAGCACCACCAGACCTCCCAGGGTGCCCAAACCCACTGAAAACTGACCAAAAAGGGCAGCCGCTTCTTCGGGTTTGGTTTGTTGTTTTTTGGGGGGCAGGAGGGAGTGGATGGTTTTGGCTTTTACTTGGGGTGCTATATGTTGGGTAGTTTCATCCTTTGGCAGGGCAGACCAGTTGCCCCCCTGCCCCTCTGCTGCCCGCGCAGGCAGAGGCTGCAGGCTGTGGGGAACCCTCCCCGACCTAGGCCCCCAAAACAAGGCACGGGCCCCAGACTGCCACCGGAGAAACAAACAAACAAAAACATATTGGCAAGGCTGTCTGCCAAAAAACAAGGAACAAAGCCGCCCCAGCGTTCAGTGGCACGGGCAGGGGTGACAGGGAAGGCTGGTGGGGTGCAGAGGGACCTCTGGCGCTTCCCTGCCTGGGATGAGGATAACTTTGAGCAGGCAATTTTCCAGCCGAGGATGCTTACACCGGCTTGGCCCGCTGGCCCGGAGGCAGCCGTGCTTAAAGCTAGGGATGCCCCTTCCCCGGAGATGGTTGAAACCGCTGGATCACCGCTTCCTGGCAGTGCTAGTGCAGGGAAAGCCCCTTGCTCGTCGGACAATGCCCGCGCAAGACGCCGCGCTGGGCGGGCACGGGGATTTTGCAGGGACGGGCCGCTTCCCTCACCGTGCACTGCCCGAGCACGGCAAGACAGCGCTCCCGGAGCTGAAGCTGCGCGGCCGAGGCTCAGGGGCTGCTCCCCGCTCTACCAGCGCTGTTGGGAAGGACAGAGTGCATAGGGCTCTGCGCATATGCTGGTGTGACCGAGGAAAATCCCGAAGGCTGCCATTAATTCTTCTGTAAATTAAACAAACTAAATATATATCTATAAACCCCTCTGATCAGTAACACAAAGGAAAAATCGTCCCAAATATATATTTTCTGCCTTTTATTTTTTTTTCAGTCGAGCATCCTATTTCCCCATCCTCCCGCAGAATGTTTGTAAAATAGCATTAAAGATTTATGCGGTTGCTTTGGCTGGAGGGAGGAGGCGTGACCACGTCCTGAAAGTGTCCCGATTATAGCCATGACACCAACATCTGTGCTAGGAAGGGAGAAAAGCATCTCTTTCGTAGCCTGAGGCTCAACTGCCGGATCGCTATCCACAGAGGGGAGGCAGGTGGCAAAATTACGGGGGTGGGGGTGTAAAAACAAGGCCTTTCCAACAAGAACGAAATTAAAAATAAATAAATAAATAATGCAATCCTTTCCATCCTGACAAGAGGCAAATCTGAGCGCGGAGAGGGAGATTTAGGCTGTGTGTTGTCAAGGAAAAAAGATTATGAGCTTTTATATTCAGCTGTTTCTATAGATCTGAATCTTACCTCAGCACACATCTGTACCCCGACAGACCTCTCTTGGAGCAGGTCAGAGCTCAGTTTCCCCCTCCATCCCCCGGCGCACCACCCGCCCCCGCACTTTGAAGTTCAATTCTTGTACTTACACGTCTCTATGCGAAAACACTCACCCTCTAGCTGCGGGGGGCAGTGGAAGTAGAACATGGCCCTGCGGCTGGGCGGGCGCCCGCTGCCCGCCGCTGCGAGGCCGACGGCGGCCGGGGCCGGGGCCAGTCCGCAGGGCGCGGAGCTGCCGCGCACCCTCGCACGGACACCGGCTCCCCAGCCGGGCACCGCCAAGCAAGCACCGCCGAGGTATCTTCTGCCGACCTGAAGCCAGAGAGAGGGAGAAAGAACAGAATAGGTGAATAACCAGAAGAAAGCACCGGGAGAAACTCAATCATAGTCCGAAATCCCATCCCAGAGGAAGCAGAGAAAGTGGTGCCTAACACTGTGCAACGAACTGAAACAGCCAAAGGCAGAAAACTCCGTGGTAGGTGCACAGTAATCAGAATCAGTAAAACTTTGTTGCTTCTGTGTGCTTCTCCTTTTTTTTTGTTGTTTTTTTTTTTTCTTTCCCCCCGCCTCGAACTGCAGAATATTTACCTCTTGTTCTTCTTTCTTTCTTTCTATCTGTCTGTCTGTCTATCTATCTATCTATCTATCTATCTATCTATCTATCTATCTATCTATCTATCTATCTATCTGTCTATCTATCTATCTATCTATCCATTCATCTGTACAACCACCTATAAATTCATGTATCTATCTATCTATCTATCTATCTATCTATCTATCTATCTATCTATCTAATCTATCAATTATCTCAAGTTTCCTTTCCGGAGCAAATCATGACATAAAAAAAAAAAAAAAAAAAAAAGCTTATAGCTAAGAATGAACCCTTTAAAAATATTTTGTCTAAATGAAACATCAACAAAATCTAAAAGCTGTCTTCTTTTTAAAGCATCCAGCACACTGGGAGCTGTGTTTGCATTGGAAACCAATGTCCTCAGCAAGAAACTAAAAGAAAAAAAAATAGGAAAAACACCACCAAAACAAAACAAACACCAAAAAAATACTATTCAAATTTATATGCAGTCACATGAAAAAATCCAGAAGGCAAATAAAAATAATCCATACCTAAACCGAACAGAAGTAAAAATCACCCGTAAGGTTTGGGGGTATATTTGACTGGAATAAGGCGCTGTGAGTTGTTGGCTGCAGAGACAGAAGGGCTCTGTGGAGTTCTGGAAGTGGCCAGATGTCTTTATATCTGTCTACAGCATGCTCTGCCTCTCAGCACTTGCCTTTATAATCTCACGCATAATTGGCCTTAATCTGATTATTTCCAGCGCTGTCTACAGTGAGTAACTTGGATAGGTCTATTGGGTCCTACAAATGGCCCACGTGGTGCGCAGCGCAGGGAAAAAAAGAAAAGAAAAGAAAAAAAAGAAAAAAAGAAAAATATTTAAAAAAAGAACCCGTCATTTCTCAGCAAACACCAGGAATGTGAACAGCAGCAGCAAAATCCCGTTATTTTCTGAGCGCTTATCCTCCGAAGCTCGGCAGTCCCCGTGTCCCCCCGGGGGGCCCCGGCCAAACCCCGCCGGGCGAGCCCTGCCCTGCCGCCTGCACCCCCGCGTTGAAAGAGCGCCGGCTAATTGCTGCCGGATGGGTTTTGGGGGGCCGCTCTGCACACGCCTTGCCTTTCCAAGCGATCGTACCACGGCAAAGTTTGATTTTGTTCACAGCGAGGGGTCTCTGGATTTATGCTCGCTTCCCGTCTGCAAATGATATGCGGCGGGACCCTTTGCAATTACTTTTAAAATGCATCCGAGACACAGGCTCAGCGGAGAGACATGGCCCTTGCCTCAGCCCGGGTGAAAATTAGACTTTAAAGTACCCAGATGAAATTTTCAAGTCAGGGACGCGGGATTGGATCAAATCACATAAACTGCAAAAAAAGCAAGTATAATGGCGCATAATTGGTTCTGTAATAGCATTACACAAGGATAATAGCCTGTTATGGCCCCCTGCACATTAAGTGCTTCCCTGGCGTAAAGCCTTTATGATATTAAAGGGGGAATATAATGATATTTTGGTTATTAAATGCGTGTAATTAATTTATGCACCACTGAAAATAAAGTTGGTATTATGACCCACTCAAGATGCATCAGAAGATGTAAGTCAGACAACTGTTGATAAGTTCTGGTGTCTATGTTTCGTCTAGACTGCTGATTTTATTTTGGAACAATTGCTTCTCCGGCAGACTACATAAATTTAATATTTTATAAACATTGTAATGTTCTGTGCAGGAAGGGCGAGCAAATCTACACAGGCTCTCTTAGATCTGATGAGAATTTAAAGACATAGCATGTTCACACAGGAGCAAAGGAGATGGATGCGGGTGCAAAAATAGATAGAAATTAAAAAGAAGCAATATCTCTGCAAAGTTATTCTGCAAATATAATCCCATTAAATAAACACTAATAAGACTTAGAAATATCACCTGCTCAATCTGCCATCTATGCCACTAGGCATAGATGTGGAAATTCCCCCAATGTGTATTCAAGCTGATGTTATGTTTCAGTCCTGTAAAGAATTATCTCAGCAAAGCAAGGCAAAAATTAATTGTAACCAAGATACAGATTGATTCAGCCTGATCTTAACCACTCAACAATAATTTAGCATACTGGTGACAGATTTAGAAAACTGCATTCAAACATGTTTATATACATTTACATGTATACAGATACACATATATGTATATTGACATGTATACACACACACTAACACTTTAAGGGTTATCTGTCTTTGACAACAGATACTGACTTACCATCCAGGCAACTGTCTGAACAGCAAAGTATAATACGAATTGAAATGGCTTTTACAGTACCGTGCAAAATGCAAGACTGATGTTTTGAATCTGACTGCAGTCCTTAAAACAGCAGCACAAGCTTTAGGTCAATTAACCTTAAAAAGAGGAACATAAAAAAGAGGTGCTGTCTGGATCTGCCCTGCCAGTTTTTCCATCCCAAACTTTAAAATCCGTGCAGGACCAGTACTGCCGGATCCATTTGCACAGAGACAGATGTGTCTTTTTCTCTGATGTTGGGAACAGAGTGAGAGTGAGTGTTTTATCATAAGAACCCCTGATAAAATAATAATAATAACTTCTTTATGGTGCTCTCAGGCCTTCCTCTAGTCAGGGGGCTGCATTGCTGTTTTGGCTTCAAGATTCACTCTTCCCAGCATTTTTAAGCCTGCAAGTTCAGCGTATTGCAGGGGACAGAGGGTGAGATGGAGCAGGGGGAAGTGATTCAAGTTGTTTCCTTTTAAATAGAAGCAGAAGAACCCTGAGTGGGACGAGGCTGAACTTTCTCTGAAGGAGCAGCAGCTGCAAAACAAGGAGATAACTAAGCAATTATAGTCTCCCACCCCTTGCCAGTTGGATACCTGTTTAATTTTAATGCGCGGAACGCGGAGTTGACATAGTTAAAAGTTCCCGCTTTCAAGTCGCGGGTGCCGCTCTGGGGCGGCTGCAGAAGTTCAGCACCACGGAGAGCGCCCGCTGCTCCGCGCCCCCGCGCCGCGCCGCCCCGCACCGCCCCGCACCGCCCCGCACCGCCCCGCCGGGCACCGCACCACCGGCACCTCGCTGCCCACCGCCCCGCGCCCCGCTCACAGCACCGCCCGGCACCGCGTGGCAGGGCCCAGCCAGCTGGGGTGGAGTGCGGGCTCAGTCCCTTCCCCGGGGGAAGGCTGTTGTCAGGGCTGTTTCTACGTCTCTCCAAGTCCCCCTGACTTAAGTTCTTTCCTGCAAAGCTGAGACCACAGGGAAAAAAAACAAACCACAACAAGACAAAACAAAACAAACAAACAAACAAACAAACAGTAAATTGTTTTGGATCATGGCTAATACTTCTCTGGTAGTCCCTCTATCTAGCTAGCAAAGGCAAACACTAAAAACAAGCTGTAGTATCAAATTGCCTATGGAGGTGAGCTACAATATTTCAGAAAAAAATCCCTTTTTGTGCAAAGCCCTTAAAGCCTCTCTCACATACACTTATTATTATTGGTTTTGTTACTATTGCTACTGTTACTATTATTACATCCTTAGTAGTTCCTAGGTCTGCAAGGAAAAGTCTAAGTCATTAGAGATAGATGTGTGGCTTATTGTGTCTGTCTTAAAGCAGAACTGTTCCTGTGCTACACACACAAACACACCTCTGCTCATTTTTTTGGCATGACAAGAAAACCTAAGACTGAACTGACAAGCAAAACCACTGAATGGAGATTTCCTAGAGAGTGCTCTGCTTTGAAGGGAACATTTGTAAACTCAATAAAGTCTGAATGGCTCGAGTTTGATGAAACAGCTCTCTTTTCTTTCCACATACAAACACTGCCTTTCCCATCATTCTCCATACCTGACCACGAAAAAAAGGCTAGCAGCTAAAAGGTTATTTTACCCTAATTCATGTGCAGTAAAATGTATTTTCCAATTAACCAAATTTGCCGATTTGTCCCGCTTGGACACTCTTATAATTTATAATGTAAAAGTGTTCTTTCTTTATCTAAAGACCAAGGTGACTGCTTTTAATTTTCTGTAACCTCTTTACACTTGATGTTCACCAGACTCATAATGTTAATTGGCTTCATATACGGATCATCAGTTTAATGAAGGAATAAATCCTATGTTGCTTTATGTCCCTCTGTTTTAACAATGATTGCTTTAATGAAGAATGTGACGTGTTTGAAATCAAAGCTGCAGGAGACATTAGGGGGTTGGGTTGGTGGTTTGTTTTTGTTTTTGTTTTTGTTTTAATGACTGAAATGCTTATTTAAAGATAAAATAATGAGGTTTCCATATTTCAAAGCTTTTTAAAAATAATTTTCCATCACAAATAATGACACATTCTTCTGCAAATAACTTTTTTTTTTTCCTCATTGTGAGCAGAGAGTGAGAGTAACACAGTTTTGTAATATAGACAACCCAATTAGGTTATGAAAATACCTCTGAGCTGATTTTATACCACTGCCGTTTTCATGCAGAGTTTAAGTAACACTCTTAGTGAGTTTAGAAGAACTTATGCCTGCCTAAATAAAAGTATTTTGGGGTAACTAACACATCTCTTTGTCAGCTCACTGCATTTTCATTGTTCATGGTGTAGATGAAGAAAAGCATAGGAGAGAAAAAATTGTCAGCTCACACACAAAAGCTCTGCATTGCTGTAATCTATTTGTCCCCATGGGGATTTTAGGATTTCGGAAGCAAGAGTAAAATGTAATGAAACATGGGCTTGTAGAGGTAGGTGACTGCAAATCAGAGCATCAATTAGGCCAAGCTGGAAAGCAGCAATTAGACCCAACTGTATGTGCTGGTTATACTAGCTGCAGCAAGTTTAAAATGTACAAAGCAAATGCGTTCTGGTAATTGAACTTTTACATTGCCAGCCCCACTTACAATGAAAGTAAGTTTCTCCCCACCTCCTCTTTTTTTTTTTCTTTTTGTTTTCTTTTTTTTTTTCCCCCCCCCTCTCTAATGGGGACTACATATACTGAATTTAATTTTTATTCTTATTTGAGAGCTGCTATCTGCACTGAAATTACATGATCCTTAGATATGGGAACATGCAACACAGAAGAGGAAAGTCTCTAACCAAAGCCTGAGCAAGCAATGGATCTGGACAGAAATTTCAGGACATGGCAGAGAAATTGCTTGGGAGGGGAAGGATTTAGCTAAAATTACATACCACTGAGAAGTCACACAATGTGCCAGGCCTGATCCCATGACCTCTTGTGCTTATGTCCCCACAAATACTATATTTATTCAACCCATGCCACACCCAGCTTCAGCTAGATAAACCCACACCTTCTTTCCCCATCCACCATACAGCATTGTGCCTAAGAGAACTCTGTGTCTCCTTTCAGATCTGGCCGGGACTATAGTCTGGTAGGCAGAAATGGATGAACACCCAAAACACAGTCTATACACCATACTTTGTTTTCCCTCTCCACGGAGAATGGGAAGATACCCTGCAGCACCTCTAGTGGCACAGAGGATTAGACTGTCAGGAACCTTATACAGTAGCAACCGTTCTCTACCTGGAGCTATGCCTTTACCAAAGCTGTACCTAGCCCAAGGCTGCTTACCTTTGAAGTGACTCAAAGTGCAGGCTAGGACTATGCCAGGATTAGCTGAGGCAAAACAACTCTGTTTTTCAGGGGGATTGTCTGGGTTTTCTAGTGTTATCATATAAATATGCTTCTTCCCAGATGTGCTCTTTCCCAGTAAAATTAGTCCTCTAATCAAGATTTGTGAGAAAACACTTCCAAAGGAGCAGCTGTAAGAGTGAGAAAAAGTAGTAGCATTACATGAAAGTAGGAAAATGAGATGCTGAAAGACTAAAATATTTGCTTTAGAAGAGGTACTAATCTCAAGAGTGTGTAAGTTAATAACTTAACAATTTGACTTTGCCTTTGGAGATTTATTTTTTTTCCAGAAGCAGCTACTCTGGCTTACCAGAATCCAATGTTTTTGAAAACCAAACAGATCTCACATAAATGTTGATTATATGATTATTAATTTTATTTACTCTGGTCAAAGGCAGAAAAGTGATTTCCTATGGCCTAAAAGGTACCCAGGGCTACTAGGAGATTAAGAGCAATAGAGGTCAAAGTTAAAATTTGAAAGACATGGTATCTCAGACTTAGGTTTGTGCTTTATTTAGGTGGTCCTTATTCTCCCATGGACTTAACCAGTTTATTTGGTATTTTTTAGATGCTTGGAAGTCTGCAGAAACTGGCCTTTGAAATATACATTAGTTGTAATACTGCTTATACCTCATTTGTCCTAAGGGAACATATTTGGGAACAATGGAATATTCTCAAATATCCCTGCCCAACTTTAGGTTCCTGATTCATATAGAACCCCTAAAAAAATTACTTCCTTTTCAAACATGTTGACTCTTATCTGGAATTAACATCTGAAATACTGAAAACAGGTCACCTTTTCCAGAGACATGGTCTCTTGACTTTTCTGTAACTTCTTGTGTTAAGACAGTGGCATTGGCTTTCTGGCAGAATAAACTTGTCTCAAATCTCTGAACACAGAGTTTATTCAATTTATGCTAGTTAGATAGATATCTAAATGCTGTCATGGTCTTGTTCTTTGTCAAGTAGGATAAAGTAAAATATTTATTTTAGTATCAACAAGGTAGACTCTTGTGCTTTTTCTGTGAAAGAAAGGATTAAAACCTTCCTTTCCCCCTTTTCTTTTCCTCATGATGGGTGGATGACACAGTTTATGTGTAATACTTCCTCATTTCTCTGACCCATACTTCTAAGCATTCGTAAGTTCAAGCCCATTCCTGTTCCACCTCTTTATATTTTATTTAACAGGAAACTAGAACTAGGCCTTTTTCCATCCAAATCCCTCTGGAGTTATTTCCAAGGATCTGGATGCTCTGTGCTAGAGTATTTCTAAGAAAAGGCATCACTGAAACATTGATAATAAATAGTGTGCACTGATGCTCAGAGATTTGTTGATTCAGATAGTAGGATGGTACCATTTAAACAAGCTGAATATTACATAAATGAAGAAAGAATAACATTGTAATGAATACTCTGGGCTGAAGAACCAAGCAATACAGGATCATGCAAAACTTAGGGCGGGGTCCTAAAGCATTTTAAAAAAAATTAAGCCCCAGAGATGTTGTCATATCTCCATCTATTGAAATATACATGACTCACCTAGACAGGGCATTGAGCACCCTGCTCTGACACGGAAAGTTGCTTTGACCAGAAAGTTGGACAAAGATGATATCTGTGTTTCTATTCTTAAGAATCAAGAATAATAATAAAAAATAAACCAAGCACAGGAGTATTTTATGAAAGCAAACTAAATCACAGCTTCTATTCCCCCAGCATGGTGGATGGTCTTCTCTTTGTGGTACAGAAAGCAAAATTCTTGTAAGGTATTGGTTGATCTAGTTAAGTTAGATATCAAGTAAAGTATTTAACAGCTTATGTTTGTTTTGGGTTTTTTTTTCAGACAGAGACAGTATCTTAGCTCTAACAGCAAATGTTTGTTTCCACAGCCAAGACATCAAAGATTTAACTCCTACTGCTCATTTCTGTTTCTTGCAACATCATCTGTTTTAATTCTGATTTTAAAACTCTAAAACCTTGACACCTTCCAGTTATAGCCTGGTCTCCAACAGTGAAATGGGAATCCTGTGAACAGCAGTGGTAACCCAGAAAATTTTGTTCTGGAAATTGTGATAATTTATTCCCAGCAGCACTTTGGCCCATGGTGGTTTTCCTGTCAGGAAATGCTTAGCTTGATTTAAGCCCACAGAATTTCAGACATGCTTTGGGAAATTATATTTAATTTTTTGTCTATGGCTTTTAGAGAACAGAGATCCCTAGTCACCAACACTGGCTCAGCACAAACAGCAGCAAATTTGACATGGACGAACAGTGGATTCCTATGTGGATTCCTACGTGGATCAAGCACAGAGCCTATACGGATTTTTAAGTTCACATACAGGTTTTATGATGCCCGACAACTCCGTTTAACCTGATAGTTAAACAAGCAAGACTTTTGTGAGCAGATATGAACCCCAGTACTGGGATTTATGCCACAAGACC
The DNA here is from genome assembly GCF_020740795.1 of Apus apus. Taxonomy (NCBI): domain Eukaryota; kingdom Metazoa; phylum Chordata; class Aves; order Apodiformes; family Apodidae; genus Apus; species Apus apus. The sequence goes on along the minus strand of NC_067285.1, from coordinate 18,552,688 downwards.
TCTTTGTCATGAGGTCTGGATTTACAGCACCATCAAATCATGGCTTCAGTTAAAGGCAAATCACTTCTCAGTAAGAGGTCATTTTCCCACTTACAGGCAAAGCTTACAGCTTTTGTTTACCAGAACCAAGAGAGGCTGTGATATAGCTCTGAATTAAGGCAGTTAGTATCTGCATGAATCTATAGCTGCACATATCCTTGTGACAACAGAAAGTTAGCTGTCTCTTTTAATCTGCTAATGGCTTATCGAAATAAACACAGTAGAAAGAAAGAAGGCACTTAATTTGCTGCTTTAAGGCACGATTGTCTCTTTCACCAAAGGTCAGTTCACACCTGCTAACTACTCTCCTTTGAGGTGAGCTACATTCAACACTACAAGGGGAGAAACGACCTAGGTGTGACATACTTTTGCACAAAGCCATTGAAATGCACCCTCTGGATGTGGCAATGTTCTCAAATTGGCCCCGAACACTCCACCTCAGTTATGGATGAGTAGCACCGTCCTTCCGGAAGCAGTTTGGAATGAACCAGGAGAGAGGCTGCTTCAAAACATGAATGCATGTACCCATAAGTATATATCAGAAATAACCCACGAGTATACAAGCATCTGCGGGTATATAATTTGCATGTGTGATCTTAAAGAGACTGGAGATAATCTGGAGGATTCTGTATCTGTGGGAAATCTCTGGATTTATGATAGGTACACAGCTTCTCTCCTCTCTTTTCAGGAGACAAGCTCCAGTGCTATGAATGGGTCTTTCAAGTAAAGTACATAAATGCCCCATTTCCTACATGTAGAACAGGAACCATATTGATTACCCCAGGCAGTCTGGAAATAACTAAGAGTTCTCCTAACTGGACTTCACATACTGAACATAATTTTCAAGCCTGAAGACATAAGAGAGCAGAGACTGCTTACAGCACTGTTGTGCTCCAGCTTCCTCAGGGCAGGCACATTTATGTTATCACTCCTCTCACAAAGAAAACCATCACAGTCCAATTTCCCCAAGCCAATTTCTTCAACTTTACCCGCCCCAGGATATCCCCAGCATATCTCTCTCCGCTTCAGAGCCAAGTAGCACTTTTCCATCATCTATACCTCGTGACAGGAGCACCACAGAAATCCCTCAAAACAAGCATTTCTACAAACAGGAGAGCATGAAAGTCTGATCTCTTATGCATTTATGCTCTTAACTGTTAGCTCTCCCCCACACCATACTCAGATCCAACTGCCATCCCACTGGAGTGTTGTGGTAGCCAGGTTTAGTGTGTCCTCCAACCTTACACCTTACAGAGTGAGTGTACATACTTCACATACCTGGACCTCTAGTTCCAAACCTGAGCCAAACCCTTTATAATGGGGTTGGTTGGATTCTTCTCCTTGATATTGTCTGTCTTTCTGCCTCTGAAATCCTGCTTTCTATGTGCCTGTGGGTACAAAAGACAAGGTGTGTTATTTACCAGAGCAGAACCACATTGATCGAGTGCTATGGGGAAGATGCAGAGACCCACGAGCTGTCAGAGAATTTAAGCCAGCAGACCATGAGTTGCAGAGCTGAGCATTGTACAGATGCACTACCGTGAATGGCTAGTTCAGGATCTCTCCCTCTGCTTCCAGCCACCAGCTGAGCTGGCTCAGAAAGCCCCACTCATGCTGTGGCTGTGCCCTCAGTGAGGTTTGGAGCTGGAGGCAGGGAAAAGACGCTGCAAGGCTCTCAGTCCTTTAATGTGGGGGTTTTCCTCTGTATACCCATGAGTTCCAGTCTCTAGGGTATCGATGCTCCTGGTGGCATCTAGCAGATAAAATGTACAGTCATTCCTTTTTGTTTCAGGAGAGCTCTTCAGGGCCAAGTGTGCTCCTCATTGGTTTCTTGAGCTGATCACAAGAGGGTTTGCTACCAGCCTTGCTTTCTTTTGCTGCTATTATGATGCAACACAGTACACCAACACAAAATGTGAGTCACCAATCCTTTTCCAGATTAACCATATTCCCTCCAAAACCTTGCTGTTGCTTTTTGATATGCCATCTTATTAAACCAAGACACTAAAGTGGAACATTCCTTATTTTGGAATTCTTACTTATTTCAGTCAATGAATAAGAAAAACAACAACAGAAAAAAAAAAAAGGTGGCACACTTGTGCTTAATTGTTATTCTAATTACAAGTTCTGGCGTACTGTAAATTTTTTCCCTTGGCATCATTATGAACCTAATTTCCTTACAAAGTCCAGGATAAACAATTCTAATATATTTTGTTTTAATTATCATGGCTTAATGGGGCATAATGAGACTAAGTTGAGTGGTGCAGAAAAAATAATTTAATGTGTGCAAAACTACTGAGTACTCCTAGCTTGACTATACATATTTCACCGACTGTAGGACAGCAAGCACTATGTTAGCTATCATGCCCATCATTTATTTATTAATCATACTTGCTTTTCAGTATAATTTTTTTTTCTTTTCCTGCATCTGAAACAAGAAACCCATTAAGATATCCTGGAAAAAACGGACAATTCTCTGAGCTGAGCAGTGAAGGATGCAGCTGATACACAGCTGATGGTACAAGAAGCATTTGTCATGTCACAGACAGAAGACTGCAGTATGTTGGACACAGAACCTGCCTCAGCCTGTATGTTCCAAATGCAGTCCTCCCACCAGCGTTATTTGGCAGTAAAAACTTCTGGCTTCAGTTCTTATGGCCCCTACCAAAATATGCACAAACAACACCAGCTGAAGTCTCCATGCAGAAGTCACTTTTTCTGGACTCTCACTATAGACATATTTTCCCACTCTAAAGGTATGGTTCCTACAGATTTGAAACACCACAGGTAATTCTGCAGTGAAAACAGAAAAATGCAAAACAGCAGCCTGGGAAATAAGCCAGTAAAGTGAGATTACAACCTTTTATGCTTTCCGAGGTCTCCTTGCCAATGGCACTGAATCCAATGGCTGGGCGTGGCTGATGGCAGCAGTTAGCACCAGCCTCCTACAAGATAGATTTATACTCTACTTTTCCAAGTTGATCATATACTAGGATCAAAACACACTCCTCTCCCATCACACACACCCCCACACCGAAGTTTTACACAGGCAGAGGAAGATTTTTGCCTTTTGTTTGGGAATTCTGAACACCAGGCAGTGTAGTCAGCACAGCGATGACAGGCTGTTTGTAGAAAGGACAAACACTTTTGCTCGCAGGGCACACAGAGCAGGTTTGAAACTTTCGGTCTTACTGGAGTCTCTCTGTGCCTGGACTGTACCGCTCACACACACACAGTTCAAAATGTGGTCTGCTGGACGGAAACAAACACAGGAGCCCTACACATATGGGGCACTGCCTTCTCTTCCATGTATTAGAACTGTGAATAACAATATTTCTTTTGTTCTGGCTTCCTAACTTAGGGAAAGTTTAATTAAGGCATCCCAAGATATCACAATCTACATTAAAATAAGGCTTTACACACCAAGAAAACTGAAACCATCTCAGGCATAATAAACTTAAGATCTCCATGAGACAGGTTTAGTGATGAACTCCACGAGACCAACCCTGAAGGGCTTTAATTTCTATGCCTAACTCAAATGAGAGTTACAAGAGGCTTCAATGCAAGTTTCACTTCAGGAATAATTACTGGATCTTCCCTGAAGGGAAACAGATCTATTCTGCTTATCTATTTACTACTTGACATGGAGTCAGAGGACTCGATACAGTACCCACTGAAGCTACTGGGAATGTCTTCTTTTCTGGAAAAGTATTTGATTCATAACTCTAAGAAGCAGGTTCAATTACAGCACAAAAAACCCACAAACTAATCAGCATTAAGTTATATTTATTTGAAAATTAACATTTTATAATACAGGTTAAATTAATATACTCAAAGTATTTGGGTTTTAAATAAAATAAATTTATTACAAACATCAGTATTTACAGAAAAACACATTTAAATATTTTTTTTCCAATTTCACTGGAGGAAAAAAAATCTCCATTAAGTTTCTTCCCACAGGAGTCAGCCTCCTTCAAGGATTAACGGAGACTAGAAACCTAAACAGGCTTAAATCACAACTGAGTTGGCTGAGGAACTGCAATGGGCTGGTTGCCTGCATTAAACTGTAGCAAGACTGAAAGACTTTCAGGGGACCCCTTCCAAATCTGTGTGCTGTGGTTCAAGGAAAAATGAAAGGGAACCAGTGAGTACCTTTCATTAAACTGGCCTCAGATGCGGGACTAGGCCACCATCCAGTATGTTCTCACAGACCTCCAAAGGTTATTTGTCATTTTTCTTCCTACTAAACTTATGGGAGTTCTGACTCCAGCTTTGAATCCTATTGCACAGCCACTGTATAAAACCACACACAAGGGCAATCTCTGCCTAACAGCTGCAACAGACCATGGTGGAAGAGAATGCTTTTTACAAAGAGGGGGACTAGATGACCTTCCATCATACAGAGGTGCAGCCCTGAGTCAGAAGCCAAGTTTGTTGATTCCCAGAAAAATGTTGACTTGTGTGTTCCCTCAGATTGGCTGTTAAGTGCCATGGGGACTTTCAGGAAGGTCTCTGTATTTGGTGGAGCTGCAGACAGACTAGGGGGAAGAAGCACATTTACAGGTAATGCATAAACAAGGCCTCTGGGCTAACTTTAGGCTAACACTTACCCTGAAAGCAGTCAAACCAAATAAAGTTGTGTTATTAAAGACCTGCATGCCGGTCCTGAACTGAGGTAGCATGCTATGCCCATTACCTCTTAAGAAATCCCAAGTCTCAACATGCAGAACAAGACCTTAATGTCAACGCTCATCTCCTTCACACAGAAAAGTTCTTGTTTTTAATGGTATCCTCTGGTGCACAGAGCTCTCCCTGCAGGTCAGCATATCTTCCCAGAGCTCTTTGAAAGCCAGTCTCAAATACCTTTCCACCTAGCCATGACGAGGGAAGAAGTATTTGAAGCAGAGTTGGGTTTCTGGTTCTCCAGCCTTGTAATCTGAAATGCCATTTCCCCTTGTATCTTCAGCAGAAAATGGGAAAGTGAATCCAGTGAATCTGCCAAATGCAGACAAAATAGGGCCCTGCTAATGACAACCACACCTTGTTGCCACCATGTCTTTATAATTTTTAAGGACCACATTCTCTTTGTCATCAAAGTACAGAAGATTGAGGGACTTCAATTCATCTGGCACACAGCAGGGTGTGCTGACATCTTGAGACAGTTTAAGTGTATGGACTATGGACTGAACTGTAGCATGGTTTGTTGCATTTAGACTTTCTCCCAAAGGGAAGAGACAGGTTCCTCTGCAATAAAATGCATTGTATCCACTTGGGTAAATAATCCATCCTGACCAGCCAATAGCACGGAAGTCAACGTAGAGTTCCCTTCGATGACACGTTGTTATTTGGTTTTTGGCAGAAGGGATTGCAGCAGCTCGAGGTCTCCTGCTCATGCCTGCATTGCTGTTTTCGATAACCTGAGTTTCATGAGGTACATGTGAAGCATCATTTTTGGCAGGGTTCATCTCTGGTTCTGAAAGAAAGGTGTGTGTTAATCTGTCTCAAATAACATTAATTTCCTAAGTACAGTATTCTGCATGAAATCTTCAACAAAGTCTTCAGATTAGGTATTAAATTGACACTTAAACTGTTAAAGTACGAGAAGGGATGTGCATTCAATTGCCATTTCAGCCACATTTAATAAACTGCCAGATCTTGAGTTTCACTCTGTGGCCTGGAAGGGCACAACTTACCAGAAATATGAAGGAAAAGCTCAGTGATATACTAAATACAACCTGTGAACTCCACAGGCCCTTTATAGGGCTGAATCTTGTCAGCATGGTATTTACAGTCTTACTGTGGCTACTCCACAACACACATCACACTGAGCAGTGCTAACAGAGTGTGAAGATCACAGCCTCTTTCTCTCTCCAGTATTCTCCCAGGAACACCACCCATTTACTTGCAAAACAGAGCATGTAGTTGTAGAGTAGCATTTTTTAAAAATATTTTTCAATTTTTGGATATGAAAAAATACCATCAAGTTTATGGAATTCTGCTTGAGAATGAACCTGATGGACAAGGGGTTTTCTTTCTTAAAGTATCTGCTGAGAACCCTTCAAAAATGGCCATGGAGACCTCAAGATCCAGGTACACAGGCTGAAAATCACAGATATACTGGCTAGTAGAAGAACAAACAGCACAGATTCACTGACCACAGACAACAGCTAAGTCTAGGGAGTTTCTTCATTGAAAAATGGGAATCAGTTTATCGATCCTGGCACAATTTCTCACACAAAGCTTGATGGTCATTAAACGGAGATCTAGGATTTATTGTAATAATGTTATTTGCAAAACAAAAATAAACAGGCCACCCTCATTTTTGTTTTAAATTAATTCACCACCTAGATCTTAATATTGATGCATGTCCTACCTACTTTATTTCCAAGGTGAATATGCAATAATTTACCAGAAAACCCTACAAATCCAGAACAGAATAATTTTTGCCCCTTCTCCCAGTTTTTGCTTTTTACTTTTATCAGGCTCTAAAATCCACCCTTAGCTGGTTTTACTGGAAGACCAATGGAAAAGGGTAAAACACTGGGCGTTGTCTTCGATAAAAGCAGCCTTTAGTAGCAATGCTAATTAGCCAAGGCCGTTAAATAGGTGCTTAAAATCAAGCCAAGAATGGGGAAGTATAAATCGCTTATTTAACAACCTCTTCCACTCTTGAAAGCTGCACTTAACTCTACAGTTGCTTTACCAGCATTTCCACAAAGTTTTCCAGGTCACTGAGGTTCTTTTTTTAGTCTTAATGGAATGTATCAATTTTCACACAAATTTCACCCCCCAAAAAAGTAATACGAATAGTAAATAATAGAACTCCCATGCCTTTACAAACAAAACCAGACTCCCCCTACACTTTATACAATTGTATTTCCTGCAAAGACAGGTTCTTTGAGGACAGAGGTGACAAAGATGTCAGGCAACCCACTAGCAAGAGCTATCAAAACAAACTGATCAGTGATGAAGCTGAACTTCAAACCCATTGAATGCTGAAAATGAATAGAGATTAGGTATACATGAGGCAGCAGAAGGTAACAGAAGATGAATTAGGAATTAATATTCTAAAACAGTGGCTGCATCGTGTGAACTTACTTGTGGAAGAGGCTACAAAGCTGGAAGACCTTCGTTTGTTACTTTTAGTGAAGAGGACAAGGAGAGCATTTCTACTCTCCTGCAAAGTGCCCAGGCTCTTGGCAAACTTAACCAAGTTGTGCTCAATTCTATCGTTGAATACATGTGTTGTAGTTATCAAAAATCCATGGTTGGAGCTGCTGTTTCCAACCCACTTGGAAACCTGGTAATGAAAAAAAAAAAAGTTTCAATATTCTTATTACAGCATTATGAGTAAGCAATGTTTGTATTAGAAAAAGGGAACAAGTAACAAGCTACGAGAATCTAAGAACATATTATTGTGACAAAAGTGAGGTAACTGTGTAGCTGTATTTAAAAATAGAAAATACCATATGCATTCCCCAAAGCTACATTTACAGGAAGATAATTTCATATAATTGATTAGGGAATAGATGAGTCTAGGGAGTTAAAATTAACATTAAAATGAATCCTCTCTGACTTTACCCAGGAATTTACTTTTCACTACAATCTTAGTAACAGAAAATATGAACTCTTCAGACTCCATACCATTAAGACTCATTTAAATATAACAAACATGGCATTTGAAGAAATTAACTCTCAATCAAGGAAATTTACTTAATCTAATTGTTGTAATTACAGACTAATAAGATAAGGACAGCCATTCTCAAACAGGGTTATAATGCCTTAACACAGAACTCAAGCAATCATCTATGCATGCTGTTCAGTCTGATGACAAAGCTTTGGCAATGAAAAACACTGTTCAAGATTACAGATTTATACCCAAGAAACCTTATGTTTTAAACCATGTTTGTTTTGTTGGTTTTTTTTTGCTATGGAAAGGCATCTACATACTGTTGTAATTTAAGGATATCTGCAAAATAAACCTTGAAACTAACAAACAAAGAAGTCTACAGAGGAAGTTAAATGGAGATGTAGCATGAAAATGAAGTCAGAATTCTCTGCTTACTGTCTGTGTGACATTGAATACTTCCCAGCCTTCTGTGTACAGGGACAATAATCTTGATGCAATTAGATGTTTTTTTTGTGGATTACTTCCACTCTCTAAGAGCTCATACACTTCCACCTTGATGAGAACAATACAACAAAGTAATAAGAGTTAAAACAATTGTTCTACCAAAACAATGAGAATTAATGTACATTTTTGTCACATCATAGCTGGAAAAATCTACTCTCATTCCAAATCAAGCAAAAAGTAGTTTTTAGACAGTATAACAGAAAAACAAGTTATCAGTATATACATCTACTCATCTATGTCCTGAAAGGGAGGATACTGGACTGCTTGATACCATTACCAGACTATTTGATACTATGAAATAAATACGCTGACCATTCCTTTCCATTCTCTTTTGAACATCTGACACTGCTGAAGTCTTCTGCTCCTTCACATCTTTGCCTTCAGGTTTGCGAAGTCTGATCCTACCTGATGCCAAAGGATCAAGTACTATCAAGAACAGAGTCCTCACCTGTCTTGTTTTCCTACGTATCCCAGATTGCTATTACCATTACCATTTTTTTAGAGTGGCTCAAGCAGACAATTATATTTGAATTTAAAACATTTGAAACCCCAGGAAAGTACGGCATGGTTTAAGAAAGGTCTGACACACATCTCTTTAGGGATAGCTCACTGCCACAGCGTGCAAAGGACAGCATACTGCCAAAGCTAAAAGCTCCCATCTACTTCTTTGTGCACTGCAGGCAACGAAAAAGGACAACAATCGAATAAAAATAAAGCAGGTTTATTCGGCAAATGGTTGTACTGCTCGTTTGTGCATAATTAACAATGAAATAACCAGTGTTTAAGTGCCAGAACGTTTCCCCACTTACTCTGCAAAAGTGTTTCGTGTCAGACCTTCTAGACATGTGTGTCCTTTTCAGCTTGAAGACCCTGAACTCCGCTTTCAGCATCTGCTCTCCCCTCTCCATCGCGCTGATGTCGAAGTAGAAGAGATGCTGGTCCACGTGAACTGGAAGAGAGCCTCCTTTAGCAAGGGCGCAACCCCCCGCAGGTTAAGCTGCACCCCCGCGTTCTCCATAGCAGCGGCGGGGTCTGCTCACCCTTGCCGGGGGGCAGGGAGGTGAAGGGGCTCCGCAGAGGGCTCGGGGCCGCTCGGCAAAGGCCGCCGCGGCTCCTTCACCTCCCGGCTAAGCCCCCGGCCCACCTCGGTCCTCGAAGCTGCGCACCACGTCCCCCTCCAGCAGCCCCGGGGCGCGGGTGATGCCGTTGGCGTCGGCCACCTTGTTGAAGAGATCCACCATGAACTGGGGTGGCTTCTTATGGGGTAGGACGTCGGGGGGCACCTCCTCGATGTCGAAGACCTCCCGCAGCCGCTGCAGGGCCGCCGCCAGCACCTCGTCCCGCGGGCCGGGGGCCAGGGGCAGGCCGCTGGCGGCCGGCAGGCTCAGCAGCCAGGCCAGGCTCAGCAGCCGGGTCGCCATGGCCCGCGGGGCTCGCTCGGGGAGGCGGCGGCGGGTGCCCGCGGCGGGATAAGGGGGCCGCGGGCCGCCGAGGCCGAGGGCGGCGAGGACAGTGCGCGGAGCGCTGGGCAGGGTGCTCAGCCCCGAGGGCCGCTGCCCCGGGGGGTGGGCGGCCGCGCCCCGCACCTCGCCCGGGCCATTAAGGCCCTTCCAAGGCTCAATGGGGCATCGCCGCTCGCTCGTTAACATCCGCCGGCCGCGGCTGGGGCGTGATCCACAGGGAGGGTGGACCAGGATAGCTGTTCGTTTCAGGGAAAGCCAAATGTCTGCAGAAAAAGTCGCACTTGTGAAAATTTGGGCATTGCAGATCCCAGGTGCTGTTTCGTATCATTGTCGCAGCAATAAAACGTACATTAGAAAATGAGCATGAGCCGCCGTATCTTCCATCTCCACAGCCTGCAGCGCTCCCCCTGTGCGGGCCCAGGCACCGGCGGGACCCGGGCGCTGCAGGACAGTTCCCGAGCTCGGGGTTTCTGTGATTCCAGTGTAGGGAGAGCATCCAACTTACTTCGAAGTAATTAGGGATGTGGGGAGGCATACACGTTCCGAAAAGCTATTTTAAAAGGTTTAAATAATCCCCAAACTGAACCAGTGTTCAAAAATTTGCTTCCCCCCCCTTACTCTGGCTGATGATTTTTTCCCTCAAAAAAACACCCCAAAAAACCAAACCAAAACCAAGCCCAAAACCATCTTTCATACTCGTAATTTTTAAGGCAGTCTGGCAACTTGCTGAGGAGCAATTATAGATTCCTGATGGTCATGAAGCAGGGCCTGTTTGCTTGTGCCACATGGCCCCAAGTTCCCTTTCCAGGCAGGAAAGCAAAGGGAGGTAGGTTATGGGACAGGTAGAAATGTCCTCTGGCTCCACTTCTTAGGCACACTGTTAGACAGGAGTCCTTGCTCTGAGCAAGCATGTGGGTCTGTAAGTGAATGAGGTGCTGACAAAAGAGATTACAGATCCACATGCTCCTAAAAAGAACAGTCGAAGGAAAAAAAAAAAGTTTAATCTGGATTGTTCAAACAGCTGTTTTACAGGAAGCACTCACCTTTTGCTGCTCTAAAGCTGAAGTTCCTAGTGCACGGGGCCATGCAGCTCTTTGCTCCAGACTCCCTCCTACCCTCACTTGTTCAGCCTTCAGCTATTGCAGCCACGTTTGAAAAAAAAAAACACAACAACAACAAAACAACACTTTGTTTAATGGATAGTTATTATTGCTGTGTTTTTTTTTCCACCAAGAGACAAGTTTGCCAATCTAGTTTGCCACATGAGGTGCAGAGGACTGATGGAGGAAAGTGAGAAACTATGATGGGTTAATTAGACCAGTAAAAAGTGCACTGTTGCTGCACATAAAGCTATAGACAGCTACAATCCTCAAAACTCTCCAGTTGTTTTCTAAGGACTGTAGGTATCTCAGCTCATGGCTTGCAACAGTATTGGATAAAGTAGTATCTATTCAACTACCTGCCTGAGAGTACCAAGAGACTAGAAAGACATGAGAAATCATCACTACTTTCAGTCACCCTAAAAGCTTTGCTTCCACTCCACTGCTTCTTTGCAGGCTTATCCTCGCAAACCCTACCCTGCCCTTGGGCCTCTTCATTTACTCCTGGTATCCTCCCTAGGCATATACCTCCATTTTTACTCCCATGGTGCTGCTTCCAGACATTAATGTCTGGAAACACATAGCTAGGGTTCCCAAACAACCTTAACTCTGCCCTAGAGGCAAAGATTTATGAAAAAATCCTCTCTGTTTAATATAAGCTGGGACCACAAACAACGAAATGTCTCAATCATGGTAGTACAACTTCTGAAATTCCAGCCTACTGTTAGCCAAACATAACCCACTGAGTGCTGTGTTCTTTTATTTTCATATTTCTGATTAGGCAAACAACATAATGAAAGCCTCTCTCCCTATCCTTCCGTAAGGCTGTATGACTCACCACTTATGTAAGCCTTATGCAGGAGCTGGTCATAGCTCCACTGGTGATACTACGTACTGGTTTGCAATTAGTGCAAGGCTTCAGCCTCCCTGTTCTGTACAATAAAAATAGGTTCTCTCAACTTGCATGTTGCGAGCAGTGTGGCTTTGGGAGTCCAAGAAAAGTAAGGAATCTGCAGGGAACTATGATAAATAGTTAACAAGTTAAATTTTAGGTGATTTCTTCAAAGAGTTCAGTACTGGCATCGTTTTTCCTTCTCTCAAATGACTGGATAAACAGCTCAGAGGGTCTGAAGAGTTCAAAATAATCTGGCTTTCAGGTATAGTTTACAAGTAGGAATAGTGGGATTTATTATGTAGCCTGCCACATTGATTTTAAGCCATTATAATTAATATGGGACAGCAATATTGAAAAAAAACAAAAACAACCTCACAACGTTGTTATCACATAGTATCATTAGTAGGCACAGCAAAATTTACTTAGGAGCTTTCAATAGGCATTTCAGAACCTTAGCAAGTTTGGACTTAAATGCAAGTTTGGACCTACCATTCAGAAATGAAGACCTCAGCTCAGAATATGCTCTCCCTTCTCCCATTAAATTCATGTTAGCACATCCAATAAGAAACTACTAGACAGAGCAGGCTGGAGGTTGCTTCTTTCTCAACACAGATGCCTGACCCTTAATGACAGTAGAGGCAGCAAAACCAGGGTCACTAACAAAAGTTAAGAATTACTAAGGAAAGCTTAATCTTCTAAGCCTCAGCTGACGGAACAGGACTGTACCACACCGGCAATACCATGTGAAGTAGGAGCATTGACGTCACCCCAGACCTAGAATAGCAATCCCTTGAGGGCTGAGTAGATGGAGAGAGCCACTGAGTTAGCAAGCATATATTCAGCATTTAGCTTGAATGTTGTAACAGGAAAATTATAAATGGCCTTAAGTAGCAGAGAGTGTTTTTACCATGAATATAATATATAAATACCTCTCCCAGAGGAGATTAACTCCCAAGTGCAGACTTGCTGGCACATCCTGACTCCAAAACATGAGCCCTACTGAAGCCCTTCATAAACTGGACTCTCAGCAATTTTGTATTATAGTTTTGTGTAAGCTACAGTTGTTGAATTAATGATCTAGACAATAGGATGCTCTATTATTTCTGTTTTTCTAACCAGGTTTTCTTTGCACTGGGTTTTAATTTCCTGAAGCATTTCCAAAGGATGCCTGCCTGGACACTTTTGCCACTAAGAAAGCATGGTATATAATTATATGTTACACATTGAGATCCACATTTTAAAATCTATTGGAATATTCCCTCCCTCCACACCAATCCCATTATGAAGATTCCACCCTCTCATGTTCACACTGTTACCCAGTAGTACCATTGTTTACTGAACAGATTTTTTAGAAACTGCCAAACATTCTCCCCCTGTGAAGAACATTTCCTTTACATACTAGAGATAGAGCATTACAGCCCCTGGCAGTTCACTACCAAACTGAATTAATTGGTAGGTAAGGACAAAAGCCCTGATTCAACTGCAAACTAACATCAGTCTAACCAAATGCATTTCATATATAACTTTAACTGGGGAATCTATACACAAAGATCTCTTCAGATGGCTGCTAAAATAATTGCCATCACCTACCTCCATAGTTTTTGAAAAACATCTCAAACTAGATCTGGAGTTCAGCCAAAATGGAGCCTACAAGATCATTATTTATGAAAACCAACCAAAAACCTGTGCAATAGTCTGTCATTTTCAGGGGCACAACTCACCTCTAACTATCCTTTCCATACAGCAGTATTAATAAGCACACCAAAACTGGAGAAAGGCCAATCATGTACTTGCAGCACCCCAGATAACACACTTTTTGGCTCTGATGAACACTCGTAGCAGAAGGTACGTCCTTGAGGAACAGCATCAACTCATCCATGTCAGTGAAGCTGCATCTATAACAGCAGAGACTGGAAACTTCTCCTAATGACTAAGTAGCTCAAAGAATCGACATGCTGCAGGATTTTATGAACAACAACAAAAAAATCCCATCAAGTCCTTCTGAAATTCTTGTCCCTTCTGTTGTATCTTCCTGAAAAGCAGAGAATTGCAATACTAGGAGACAGTAAAAATTACCCCAATTTAGGAATCTTGGACTCAAAAGCAAAGTCAACCATGTGACTGGAGTACAACTGTCTACAGGTGACTCACCTGAAGCCAAAACTTACAGATACAAAAGCCCAATTATCTACAGTCTTACTTGGGAGGATAACATTTATTTGATGTAGAAGACTCCATTCTCTACATGGTGTAGCCCTTAGGGAAGAGGTTGAGCCATAGTATGAGCTTCTGGGTTTAAAAATACTACTCTCAATTTTTAATCACCATTAATATCAATCTATCCATTTAGCACTTTGCTGTTGTTTCTTTTGTGGCAGGTCATTATTGTTCAGAAGAGTCAACCTTTAGCAGAATGTCTTTTCTCTGGGTCAGAATTTAGTTCTTACACCAGAGATGAGTGGGTTGGCTATACAAGACTTCAGTGTTCAGCAAAACGATGAATTAACACCTGGAAGAATATAAGAGGACAGGATAATGAGGGGGGACATCCTAATAAACAAGGCAAGAGGGTTCTTACCACCACTGCTCCCTGTTCCTTTACAAATATGGTTTGAAACCAGAAGGAACAATTACAGAAAGCTTTAACCCCTGCTGTCAAAATACCAGAGTAGCACATTTTACCCACACAGTTTACAGTCCCCATAACCACTTAGAGAACAATCCAAGTTTTTGCTTTCCAGTTTTTTGTGCATCTGCATTTGTCTTGTTGAGCTGTGTGGGTAGTAGGGTCACATCATCTACATTGGCATGACATTTTTGGAGTAGCACAGTGCTCAGCTTTTGGCATCTTTACAGGAAAAAAACCCGATTCCTAAATTAACATCTGTATTTTGATTGTTGTCTCCTTTTTACCAAGGTAAGAAAACAAATTCTAAAACCACAAACATTCCAGTTGAGTGATTTTTTTTTAATCATGCACAAATAAAGTACCAACTACTTAACTGCAGCACTGAATACCTAGAAACTGAGAAGGCTAAAATACAAGCTTGAAAAATATTACATATCTATAAACTATTTAATGTTAAACATGTTTGACTATGCAATATAATTAAGCTGGATTTGTTGCAGGTATTTTTTTAATATGTGAAAGGAATTCACTTAGCATAGGTAAAGTTAAAAAAACAAGTAACTTTTACCTATAAATCAACCTGCAGAGCTTTAATCACATACTCTTTTAAGGCTAAGTACTTATATACTTTTTTAGTATTATACTGATATTTATTCAGTCTTTTACGCATTTAAACAAAAGCTAGTACTGGAAAATATCTAGTTGTTAGGGTGCATATTTTGAAGTTGTATGAAAAATGGAAATGTACTTAAAGGTAATATGAATCATCTAGTCAAAGGCAGACAATACAGGAAAAGATGGCTCTCCCACCCCATTCTTCCCCCTGTCCCCAAAGACGACTTGTAAAACAGACTTTTGGTTTTGTTTTTTAATAAGTCCATAAAAGCTAAGGATTTATAAAAAGAACATGCAAGTCTATTTACATTAACAGATCAGTGAGAAGCTGCAAACTTCTTCTGTACAGGAACTATATCTTTGAGATTGGAAGCAGTTAACAAAAGAGGACACCAGAACTGTGGTGACAACAGCAGCTTTGCTGACAGCTGAATTCCTGGCTTGCTCCTGAGGCATAGGGATGCATGGATGCATGACACACAAAATCAATTAAAATTCCCCATAGCTTTGGAGAGAACAGTAAAATTGGTTTATTTTAACTCACTACTGAACCTTTTTAAGTCATAGCAACAGATTTACGATTTTTGAGGCGTTTTGTAATTGCAGCCTAGATTCTTGTTTTCATTTGTCTCCTGCAAGAGGGAATGCAAGTGAATATAAATGGGATCAGAAAAACAG
This sequence comes from Apus apus, assembly GCF_020740795.1. Lineage (NCBI taxonomy): Eukaryota > Metazoa > Chordata > Aves > Apodiformes > Apodidae > Apus > Apus apus. The sequence continues at coordinate 18,537,135 of NC_067285.1, read as the reverse complement.
ATGTCAAGAAAAGGTGCAACAGTACCAACTTCAGATGCCATGAAGAAATGGGTTATTGGAGTGTCTGCCCTCTTCAACTCCAATTTGTGAAAAGCTAACTGACCAGTTATTGAAACAGTGAGGCAACACTTTCTGCACATCTCTGAGCAAAACCAAGAGGAAAAGCCATTGGAAGCATCTTAAAGGTTTGGGGTTTTTTAAGATAACAAAGTAACAGTTTGTACTCTTGCTTCACCATTCATCTTTCCATATTTGTACTTTCACTTGAAGTACACAAGATCCTGTTACACTGAACAAAAACCTAAAAGTACCTCAGCTTTTCCTCTTCTCAAGAGCTTAGGGATAGGAAGAAGATCAGGCATATATAACTGTTCATACCTTAATCCATACAGTAATTTAAAGTTGCTGCAAGACTGGGGTTTCCTTCTCAAAATCTAACCTTTTTTTTTTTTACCCTCCAGATTTCCTTAATGCAGCACACTAGTACCCTGGAGACAGACCCAACCTAGTACCTGGGTTTGCTACAAATAAACCAATTCTTCCTTCCTTGGAAGAAAATGGGATTAGAATTTGTCTGACTGTCAGGAAGACAGATTTTACCTAGCTACAGAATAGCTATGACCTAAAACTTCAGTATATGTTTCAATTATATCTCTGGCCAAAAGCAATTATGTTTAGTAAAAGAAGTGAAACCATTCCACATCTGACCAACTAACACCTCAGCCTTTGTCAAGGTATACAATTTTTAAATGCTAAGAGGGAACTGGAAAGTTTTTTATGTAAATTACAGTGAGATCCATGAACATCTCATGGGATTTCAATTATCAGTCGCAACCTGTGACAAATGTAACAGTTACTGTCACCTGAGTGGTAAGAAATACTGTACTAAGCAATTGCCAGTGGTGTATGGGACTGTCACTGAATTGATCATTATGGTGTAAGTGGTTTTTCTGTAATATAATAAGTTTTCAATAATTATCAACTGTCAGTCATCTCAATATCCTGCTAGGCTTTCCATTTTTTATGATTAAACCTCCATAGCAGTAGAATTATTTCCCTAGTTAATTAGTGATGTAAGTTAGGATGCAAATGTTAGATGGTGGTAACAATGAAAGCACCTTCATTAAACCAAAATTCTCACTGCTGTTAAAAATGTCATACAATCATTTTGATGCACTTGTCAGTACAAGCCAGTCTCTCAAGCTGACCACTATCATTGCCCCTGTTTTGCCTTTTTTTTTATGGTACACTGTGTGCCCCAAGATCATTCAAGTAACATACAGAAAAATTGAAAGCTAAGTTGCTGGAATTTCACAGAAATCAAATAAAAGTCTTACAACCCACGGCAATATCCATGGTTCCTCTTGCAGTAAAAAGTCATTATGTGTTGTTCATTCTATTTATATTAAGATTTCTTTCAAAGAAAAGGTGCTGATATTTTGTATTCGTTCATCTACGAGGTAGGTGGCACTTTCATATATAGTGTAAATCAGAAATTAAGTTAGCTGTGAACCTGCAACAAGTGCTGGACCACTGACTGCTCAAGTCAATTATTAAATAATGAAAATGAAATAATTCGTCATTTTAAAAGACAAACAGTGTCTTTGAAAGGAAAGCAGTGGTAGAGCACAGTCAGGTGCCTTCCCTTGACAAAAGTCAGCGGAATTCTGGCTTTAGCCTCCAAATGCCTTCACCGTTTGGGTTCCTATGGAAGGTGCAGACATTGCGGAGGAGTTCTCTGAAGACGCAGGACCGCGCTGCAGGCAGTTTGGACTCAAATTCATGCAGCAGCTCCCGAGTGCTGGCCTCGCCATCCACGTGGGCCTGGAAGGCTATGAAGTTACGCATGTCCACGAGCAGCTCATCATATTCTGTTGAACCTGGGGCTGGGGTGGGTGCTTGCTGATGATTCCCATCTTCCTCATTCGCTGTCTGTTGTGGTAAAACAAGGTGGTTTCTTGCCCTCATCTTAGCTAATAAAGATGAAGAGTCTAGTGCACTGGATGATGATTCTCCAGATTTTCCATCAAAGTGCCCATTGGAACTACACTTCTTCACATTTTCTTTCTTTATTGTATTTGCATCCTGCAAATAAACATACAGACTATGGAGAAAGTTGCATTTAGAGATCCACAGAATCGGTTAAACAAAATCTGCTTGCTGTTTAGACTTCAGCAATAAACCTGAACATGCAGAAGCTAGGAATCTGAAATCCACAATAAAGAAGTATTATGTTCTGGTCTCAACCGTAGGATGTAGGAAGTGAAAGAAAAGCAAAGCATTACTGGTGTTGAGAAAGATAACCAGACCATGTTGGAATTTTTGACTGTTGTATCAAATGAGACTTTATCATGATGCTCTATCAAATACATGAGAAATCAAATTAATAGGTGACTAAAAATTCTAGAATTTCACATCATCATGTGACCAATGGGTATGAGACACATCTACAGTACAGATTTGTTGCATACATTAGAACATTTCACATACATCAACTATTAAAAGAGAAATGTTATTTTGCATCTCTTACCTTGCACTTCTTTGCAGGTGATGCACTAATGGAATGTGAAGAAAGCAGCATGGGGTTTCTTTTTTGACCAAACCGACTCCTAAAAGCCCACAAAAAGAATTAACTCCATAAAACATCCTTCTCAAAATGATTAGGACAGTTTTGCTGAAGACACTTTCTGGGTTTGCATTTTAGGGTTCTCAAGAGCCCTCTGCCAAATTCTTTCCCCTCTACTGTGCAACAATAATGCTTTCTTTGTAATTCAGAATGGACTTCCTAGGATTGTAATACACATTCATATCTTCATTAAAAATAAAACATGAAACTCAACTTTGATACATGTTACTGCACATATCAAGTGCAAAAAAAGATAAATCCTTAGCATCCTAAGGAGCTGTTCTGTTTTTGGAAAAGCAGTGTGAGAATTGAACTTACTTAATCGCTGATGGTGCACCTGAAAGACCACTCATGCCTGTCCAGGTTGGCACACCAGAAGCAGCTCCTAAACACCTCTGTCGAGAGACTTTTAAGGCTCTTAAGGCATCCTGTGCCACTCTGTTTGCTTCTGCTTCCACCAGCACATAATCTGCACTAGAAGCTTCCATAATGGCATCATGCTTCATAACACTGTGTACTCCTAAAAACAAGAAGATACAAGAAAAGGTGAAGGAGGACATCCATTAATTTACATGGCTATCTGTAAAATTAAATATTCACCATTTAAGTGAATGCCACTACCACATTTCCTCTTTCAGGTTGATTACATTCAGCACTTCAGCATAATAATTTCTAAGAGAAACCCGTTCTATCAGCTAGGCAATCAGTTTGACAGCAAACCACTTCTGGTGTGCTGATGAGATCATTATTCACAACAGACTCTGCAATTATGTGGGTAAATTGATCATTCCTATCGTTAGGGACAGGACAGACAGAAGTGAAATCCTTGTGCAAATGAAGGTTTGTTACATCCTTATTTACAGAATACACACTGTATTACTTCCATATCCAGAAGTGCTTCTGGAAGGTTACAGCTCTGTGAAACGTCTGTGCCAAGTTACTTAGCACATTCAGAACCAGAGCACTTCAATGATAACATTTTAATGTTTCACCATAGCAAGAGAATAAACACATTTTCTATTGTAGCTCTAACCATCAGAGTAGTTGAACTGTTCCTTCCCTCACCTGCTTAAGTTTTATATACCTCTGTTTAAATAGTCCAACACTGTTGGTGGCCAAATAACAACTGTTACCTGATTTTTTGAAAAGTTTCTCCAAGACGTAATCATCATTTTTTTTCGAGTCTTCCTCCTTCTCTTCACTGTTCTCCCTTCTGTATCGCTTTTGTTTCACTAGATGAGAAATGCGCTCTCCTTCAAATCTGGCATCTTTGTGATGTTTCTTCTTAGGCTTATCTTTGTGGCTCTCACGTGACAACATATTCACGCTGTGCTTTGTTTTTGAGGTACACTTATAATGATTACTATTTAACTGCCTATCTTCAGTTTTATCAGCCTGCTTTTCCCATGAGGCAGCTGCGCCACATGTAAAACTAAAATCTCCCTTGACGTTTACATTAGCTGCTCCATGTACTTCAGCAGCTGTAACAGTGTTCAGACATTTGGCATTCTCTGAAGATCTTGCATCATCTGGCAATGTCTGGGGCACAGATTTGTCAGCTCTTTCCAAGCTTTCCTCCTTGCTTTTATTCAATGAATTTATATTAGTATCAGCTTGTACATTATCATCTTTTGCAAAGCTATTTTGGTCAAAGTCTTCCAAATTTCCCTTGGTTTCCTCACTTGTCTCTATTGCTTTAGAAGAAGAATCTGTCATGTAGGCAGCTGAATAGGAATTGGATGACTTGCTGTACTTAGGTGAGCTGCCTTCTGTAAGATGGAGATCACCTTTAGAAGTGTTGTTATCAGGTGGCTTTTCCAGTTTCCGTTTCAGCTGGTGTTTTGAAACTTGAACATCTGAACCAGTACCTGAAGGATGAATGCAATTAGTATCCATTTATAAAACACTTCAAACATTTTTTCTATTAAACAAATAGAAAAAAAATTGTACCTGCAAAAATTGCACTCGTTTCTGTCCCCTGAGACACATCTGGGCTGCTCAGAGTAAAAAGTTCATAAAGGTCATTGGATTTGAAAAAGCGCCTCTGCTTAGGGTCTTTCAGCACTCTGTTTGTTAAAAACTGCTTGAAGATTTGTCTAAAAAAGGAAAAAAAAGTAACTTTGTGCATGAAACAACATCTAACAATGTTTAAGTACTGAATACAGTACTTTAACAGCAAACTGTATAAGCAAAAATGTTACCCTGCTGAACAATTAAGCAGTGGGAAGATGATGTTAGTTTCCAAAACACAATCTTGAGTTTGTAATTTTCAAACAGCCAACTAAATTGTTAAACACAGGGATATATTGTTTTGCAACAGCCCCATAACACAACAGGTAACCACCATCCTGAAGTGTCCTATGAGGCATCCCTTAACTAAGCAATAAATAACTTCACAGCTGTTTTTTTTTTTTTTTTTTTTTAATCCATTACAGTTGTAAAGCTTGCATATGTAACAATAAAACTATCATAAACCTCCTTGAAAGAAAAACAAGAACTTGTTAAAATGACAACATTTTAATGGTTCAACTGGCTGGAGGAACCAAAAGCAGCAAAGCAGCTCAGTCTGATGGTGGTGAATGGATGACAACCAGCCACCAGACTTGTTGAGGAGAAGGGAAAAGAAGAGCCCAACCACAGAAGACTGAGAGGAACAAATCTGGGGGAGAACTAGGCTCCAAAAAATCTACTATTGGTAAATCTACTTCTATGCTGCGTTTTTACTACATAGCTGTTGACTGCAAGTTCCAGACACATTTTCCTGTACAAAAACACATCCCTTAACAGAGCTGGAAATCAGTTCTCAGGAAGTGCTTTTACCATGGTTTTGGTGCCACTGGCATTAAGCACCAAATTTTTTAAATCTAATTTGCAAAAAACTAAGTTTAAACATAGGGTGCAGCTACTATACTGCATCCATCAGAAGACTGTTTAGTTTTTCAGAATTAACTGAGCTTCATATCTTCCTGCAAGGATGATCATCTATTTGCAGGGAAAAAAACACATGCAAAGTGAAAGACAACTTTAGCTTAAACTTCAAAGTCTGTGGCACTGTTCTGGAAATAAATTTATTTCTGATGGCTGTCCTGACCCTTAGAGCCCACTTCCTTGATGTGGTCAGTGTTGTTCAAACAGAAGCATGCCAAAGGGACAAAAGCCAAGCACCAGCAGATGCTGTGTCTATGTGGTAAAAGAAATTTTAAAAGGCACTCAATAAGTGTTGGTATTTCATTATTTAGAGCTTTTCATTCATCTGTACTTTCAAAGTTCTAAAGAGTAATGCCTAGAGAGAGAATTCCCCTGTTACATTAATTTGGGATTCACGTGAATGAAGCTAACTACTGAGAAAACGGAATGATTTAATTGATTTCAAAATACAAGCACTTTAAAGCTTTAGCTACATTTTGGAATAAATAACATGAATATGCCTTGTGGTTCTTGGGATTTAATCCTCTCACTTTGGAATGACTTGGAAATAAATTAAAATTGGGTTTGCAGAGTAGTAAATGGATGTATGTACCACATACATCTGTATATATCCTAAGGATAATATACAGAACTTCTTGATTTCAATTTACATTTCAGACTTGTTGAGTTTCACGGTCTTAGTAAGAGCCTCATTTTTTTTCCTGTCTGGACCTCATACTCTCTCATTTACAGTGAATTCTGGATGTGCTGGACACAGATGCTGGAACAGACTAATGGGGTATTACTGAGCCTGTGGATCTTGGAGCTGGAAAGGCAGCACAGCCCTGTAGCTGGGAGTGTAATATTAGAAGAAAGGCCACATCTCACCAGAAATTTTAGGAAGTTTTCCACGATGTGCCCATCATGACCAAAATTGGAGGTTTCAAGCCGTGTGTGCACATGCACAGGTATGTTCCTGTTACACTATCTCAGATTTGCTACAAACATTTTCTTGAGCATATGGCTGTATCCAAGGAAGCATTCTGACTGACTGACCTGTGGTATATCTTCTCTTCTATAGTACCTGCAGTGAGAAGCCTATACACAGTCACCTGCTTCTTTTGGCCTATTCTCCAAGCACGTTCCCGCGCCTGGAACAGAAAAGGTTTGGTTACTGGACATTTAACATAGAGTTCAATAAGTTACATGGCTGTGCTATTTCTTTAGCATTAGGACAACTAACTCAGCAGGAGAGAGGAACAGTTTTGAAAGTTTATGTATGTGCAAAGACAAGTCTACAACTGTATCCAGAAATCTATGCAAAAAATCAATTATATTAAAATCAGAACTCATATCTAGAATATGTCTTTTATATTGACTTATTCCAAAAGGGATCTATTTCATAATGCAGCTTGAACATACACACTTCCTTTGAACTTTTTTCTTGACTGAAAGCTTTACTACAAACATCTTGAACCATGTGCTAAAACAGAGCACTCTAGGTCAGACTACACACTTGCAGATCTCAGAGTTATACAGGATTTCCATGATTTTTTTTTTTTTTCCATATACTGTTAAAGGACCTGATATCCCAGAGTCTCATCACATTACAAAAAACCACTTTTTTAAGGTACTGGCTTAACATCTGTTTCTAAGGGCATAGCTACATATCATTATTTAGTGACAAAGCCAATTTAAGCAACACTTGTTCTCCTTTTCTTACCCTGTATTGCAACCATTGAGTCATGCCTGTTCAAGAGTTTGCACAGCTATACCCTCCCTTCAGCTACACAAAAAAATCCCAGGCCATTTCAACTGTTTGTTTGGCTACACTCTAAACGGAGTATGTGAATTGACAATATCGAAGAGCGGTAAGGTATAACAGCATAAAGGGGGTGTGGTGGGAACCACTTAAATTGGCTTTGCCACAAGAGTAATCATGATGTGAAACTGCACTCTAAGCAGCCATTGCTGGGAACAGCAACTTAGGGAAGGGCAACATAATGCTTTAACACTATTTGAGGCAATAAATGTCATTTCATCTTCAGTTTTATTTCAACTTAGCTGGTAAATGGAATGTTATGAACCAAACCCACCTGCGTGTCTGTACTGGGATTCCAGTCAGGATCATAAATAATAACTCTGTCAGCACCAGTCAAGTTAACTCCAATGCCACCAACACGAGTTGTCAGAAGAAAAATAAATATGGATTTGTCCTATAAAACAATAGAGAATTTACCAAAGCAGGAATTACCAAAGTCAAGATTTATTTATTTATTTATTTTTTATTTCCTGGATACTTCTATTACTGGCATTATTTGCAAAGATGCAAAGGAAGACAAGAGAAGGAATATATTTTTAACAAATAAAAGTGATCTAAATTTCATTTACTGTTAGCCAACAGAATTTCTTTTCCCCATCTGCAACTGTGCTTTCCTACCAGAAAATCCAGCTTAAGTGTGAAAGAAAATTACTTTTTCCCCACAAAGAAAGTGGTTTAATTTGACTGAACTCACTAGATTTGTGTCTAAAACCTGAAGCAGTATATTTTAAAACAAACCGAAAGAGAATGCAAGAAGTCTGCCATAATCACTAATAGGCAATAGTGTGTGGGATATGACATCTCACCTCATTATATCTTGTTATAAGGGGCTGTCTGGAAGCTATTGTTGTGGTTCCATCCATCCTGAGGTAGGAATAGTTTCTGTCTCTCACAAAGACTTCAAGTATCTGCAGCATCTGTTGTAAAAGAAAACCAGATGTGAAAACTAAGCAACCTGATCGAGTCATAAGGATTTCAGGTGCTAACTGCAGTGCCGAGCAAACAAACAAGATCACAGAATCATCCTGGTTGGAAAGAACCTTGAAGGTCATCAAGTCCAACTATACCTAGATCCAAGACGATGATCAAGAACTTGTGAATCTTAAATGAGCAGAAAATTAATGAATTTATGGAATTGGGGTGTGTGTTGGGGAAAGTAGCTTCCATTGCAGAATGCAAAAGTGGAGTGTTTGTGCTTGGTTTGGAAAGTCCAGAGCCATGGTTGCAAGACCAGGTGAATACTGCAGAATTCCAGGGAATCCACATAAGATAAGATTGTGAATACACAGGGAAAACAAATGAAGGTCACAGTGTGCTACTGATCCGAAGAACACAATTCTGGGAATTAGATGTGCATGTGAACTAATCAGAGTGAACTACTAATTTTATCCTGAAACTACACCATAGAGACAGTAAATACATCACCACTGCTTCAGCCTAGTATTATACGGATACAGCTCATACAAGCTTTGACCTGGTATATTGCATTTGGGCAAAATTTCCGTAACACTGTCATTCCAGTAAAGCTCACTGACACTGCGAACCGGTCTCCAAGGACATTAGTAATTTTGGTATTTTTGTCAATAAGATGTTAATTTTCTGAGAAGGACACTATAAAAGGTGGTTCTAATTACGTCTTGTTGGGATGCACACACACACTTTTTAGTTTTAGTAAAAAGTAAAATGAATTAGCTCATCTTACCTGTCTTGACTGAGTAAAAAACAATACTCTGTGACCTTGCTTGTGCCATATTTTCAGCAAGGATTCTACCACTATCATTTTTCCAGAACGTTTCCAATATCCAAACTGATCTACTTCCTCCACTTCAGTGTCTGGTACACCCTTCAAGATTCTGGGACCACCAGAGAAGAGGTCAGGGTGGTTGCAAATCTTTCTCAAAGCTACCAGTCCTGAGAAAATCTAAAGAATATGGGAGAAAAAAAAAATAATTATTGACTAATACTCGTGTCCATATGCGTTGTGGTTGAGAAAAATATATTAATTCAGTCACATTTCTTTTTAATAGTGGTTTGCTATTTAGAGAAGCCAATGGAAGCTAATACTGGTTTCATGGAAAGTCAAAAAAAGAAAATCAGTACAAGAGAAGGTCAGTGGAATTTTTCGTTGTTGTGAACCTGTTCTGGTGACAATGTTAATGTAATTCTGCAACCATTTCCCCATTAGTAAAAACTGTCTCTATTTTTAACTCAGTCAGATTTTTCCTATTCAAAATGAAGAATTCCAACCAAGTTTGTTACTTGAATTTACTGTGTTCCACCTTCCAATCCCCACCATGTTAGCAGATAACTTTAGACAGACCTTGAGTATACCCACCTGAATGCATGACAACAAAGAACAGATGAATAAACTTATCTGAACTTTATATATAAAGCTGAAAATTACCACTTTTGATGCCATATAGTAAGACAATGAAAAGGATGTTTGCAGTTTGCTCTGCCATACGTTAAGACTGTGAAATCATCAACTGTTGCACCACAAAGTTATCATACTAAACTACTCTCAGAACAAGTTACTTTTCCTTTGCTTCACTTTTTCAATCAGTTAAAAGTATATATACAGTTACCTACAGTAGGTCATCTAATAGGCCATAATTTGTTCCCAACATATATTGTGAAGCTCATTCCATTTCTACTTTTATCTGGTTATGCCACTGCACAGGGATCACTACCTCTACAAATTCTCATAAAACATTTATGCGATAAAAAAATTAAAAAAAATGCAGAAAAGCAGAACTGGGATCAGTGTGTTTGCTTTCCTTTCTGCTCAGTATCCTGCTAGAATAAAGCAAAGGTCACTCCATGCCTTTATCCATCAAACTCATTACATGCCATTAACCTTATTTAATGCCAACCTGCATTTCTCCATTGAGAATCTGGTAAACTTCTTTAGAGTTGATGAAATCTTGATAGACTTGACGCTGCTCTTCAGTCAAACGGCAAAAGAGAACCTACCAAAACAAACAAACTGCTCAAGCCCAACCTGTTAACTCCAAATACAGTAAATTCTGAAGTTTTACTATGTGCTACGATGAAGCTTCACAAACGTCTAACATTCTGAAATACTAAGCTAAAAGTTACTGTATAGGAATAATGAGAAATAAAAACCTTACAATTTTTAGAGAATGAACACAATAATTAAGATGGGTTTAATGAGTTTTTCTGCATTCTTTTCCAGTTATTTTTTCTCCTCAACTTGCTTTATTTTTTGAAGTGCTGCCATTTTCCAGTTTTAATGAGGTAACTGTGCAATGTTAGCATTCTCTCAAAGCTTTGTTTACAGGAATCACTTTCCACTATGTGTCTTATGTCCCTTATCACTTGCAAATTCTTAGTACTTCATGGGAAAACTAGGTTAGCAAATGCAAACTGTTCTGTCAGCATTTGAGTGTGAGCAAAAAATAATTTTTCAGATGGTCTGATGGGCTAAAATGGAACAAAAAAAACTTCCTTTCATCCTGCAAGGCACCCAATATTATGCCTTAAGTAAAACTTCTGTAGTAACCTTTGATTGACAAGAACAAAAAGAGATATTGTTAATTTGTTTATGACTGCATTCTTTAAATAGCCCAGAATCTTTAAATTATATAGAAATTCAAAATTTGAGTAAAGAAAAAATAATTAGACTACACAGCAGAAATTGAGTATGGCCTACTCATTTATTATGCAACTTTCATCACTGTCTTTCAAAGACTAGCACATCTACTTCTGTTTTAGAGGGAGGAAACAAGAAGGAAAAGAGCAAGGAGAGGACAGAAAAAGCCTGGAGAACTGAAACGTGAGTGGCAGAAGACTCCAATAATTACTACAGGTATTTGTAGGAATTTCAGTTGCGTAAGTAATACTTTCAACCTCTTCTACGTTGAATCAAAATGTTTCCTAAAAAATATCTCACCTCTTTGTTAGAGCAAAGAAGTTTCAAGGCTAGTATTTTGGAAATTTATTAGAATGTAGAGGCCTAGCTAGCTTGCAGTATGTAAAACCTACCATCAACTATTTCTCTACTATCTGCTGCCCAAATTAACCTTTTTACATCAGTTATAGTTACAGTTTACAGTGTTACAGTGTCCAAGAGTATGCACTATAGGAAATGCCCGCAGACAACTCATTTGTCTGCATCTGTAACCTAGGACAGGATTAGACAGGCCTGACTGCACTTCAGCTATCCTTTGTTTATTAGATGGGAGTGTACTTGCATAGACCCTGCAAGACAATGACCATTTAATACTCAGAAACAGGTGAAAAGAATAAGCAACTTGAAAGCTCTTAATCTTAAGTTAAAACAGCATTACCACAAATTATTTCCAAATGTCCATGAAATAATGATACAGGGGAGGAAGATGGCTCAGATCTAATAGTAAAGATAATCAAACCTGTTCATTTTTATCTGGAAGTGAAAGGCTCATTTTCACATCAGCCTTCATTCTTCGCAGCAAGTAGGGATTTATGGTGTCCCGTAACACACAGGCACATTTGTATGCAGTTTTTACCTGAAGAAGGAAGAAAAAACCCAACTTGTATTTTAGGTCTTGCTACTGATTTTTAGGAACAAGCAAAATTCCATGATTAGTAATAGGAAAATCCAAATGGCTTGGTTTATGATTTATGAGGATCTACAGTTACATATTCAATACACCATGAATTGCAATTAAAATTCTTGTTCGCAACAATAACATTGATGATGTAAGTCCTCCTCAGATACCACTAATTTATCTTTCCTCATTTAGTGGAATTTAAGAGACCAGAAACACAAGATTTCTTTTAGAAACCAGTCTAAGCAGCGAGTATAAGCTTGCACAGAGCCAAAACCCACAGGACAAATGGCTAATACATATACTGAAGATCAAAAAAGAAGCCTGCAGCAATGGTGGTTACTAGACAATAAGTGAAGATCAGTGCCCACTTGAGACTATTAAAAAATCAGTACAAGAAAATCCCCATGATCACAGAAACAAAAGGTCACTCTGGCCTTAAATGGAGCATATGGTTCTATAATGGGTAATGGATGTGTGAGATGGGTATTAACTGTACATAATGGCTAAAAATACCTTTGTTTCTCTTAAAGCAAACCAAAGAATATAATAAATTATTGATATTTAAAAAACCAAACTGTCCAGTTTAGTAAATTACTAGTCTTTAGACAAGGAAAATACTTAAATTCAAGTAGAAAAAACTTTAGAAATATACGCGGGCAAAACATTATAAAGAATATTTAAAAGCTTATTAGCATTTATATGAAACTTAGTCTGCAGATTCTTATGCAGATAATTTATCAGCTAATTTGAAAAATGTTTAAGTTGTCACAAATACTGAGAAACAGAACTACCAAGATTAATAGACATACTTATTCAAAATAATATTAAAAATATTTTTCGCTTTCAAACTTAAATAGTTTCTCTACTTTCAGACTTCTAATACCTATATTAGCTTTTAAAAATAAAAAGCATTTTTTTAGTTTGGATTTAAGGATTCCTCTGCGTAATTTGCCAAAGCTTGATATCAAAACCAGGAAACTTCTATTTAAATAGATAAAAATATGAGATAAGCCATCTCCCACCCCAACTTGCTTATCTTTATATCAGAGAATACTTCTAATGATTTAAACATTTAAATATAAGGGCTTCTGACAAGTAAACATTGTGTATAAGCTATATCCTTCTATAAATGAAACACACTCATTTAGTTTAACAGTCCTTTTCACATACATAGCAGTAAGATGCTGTTGCACATGCAACTCTTTTAGGTTAGTGTCTAGAACACACAATGTGAAGCACATTTAAAAGTCAGTTTTGGAACAACATAACAGTTTCCTCAAGCAAAATGGTAATTTTGATGCATTTACCTGGACAGGAGACGCGTTGGAATATCCTCCCATGGTTATTGGAACAGAAAATTGTTCCATGAACACAGGTAGCGTTCCCAGTTTCCCTGGGAATACAAAGTCAAAGAGGGACCAGAGCTCCTTTAGGTTATTTTGCATAGGGGAGCCAGAGAGGATGATTCGATGGGGTGTGCGGAACTATTGACAAAAAAAACACACAGGAAAAAAAAAAAAAAATTCATGGTTCATGATGTAGCCTGTCACCTGTCTCAGAGAATAAAATATATGGCTTCATATTTCTAAAAAATCCCAGCTTTCTGCAATATACTTTCCACAAACTGTAAGCAGCAAATGAACAGCAGCAATCTAACACTTATCCCCGATGGTATGTTACTAGGCAATTTAACATTTGATTTTTTTTCTCGCCTACTTCTGTAAATTTACTTCTGCAAATACATTTAAAATGTTAAGTTAAATTCAGGCCTTGTGATTTATGCTTTTATTCTTTAGTAATGGTCAAATGTTTATTTTAATGCTAAAGTAATACAGGCTATTGGACTTACGTACGTCCCCCCCCAGCCCTCAAAAGCTTTCATTTATTTTTTGTGAGGTACCTGCTTGCATGCAAGTGTCACTGCAGCATTTGGGTTTCGGATTTTGTGACCCTCATCCAGAATCACATAATGCCAGTCATATCTGTGGATGTTATCCTGCATCAGTCGAATGTATGAATAGGACGTAATTAAAATTCCATGGCATGAAGCAATTTCATGAATTAGTTTCACCTAAAAGCAGAAGGTGCGTGTTGTCAGTAATAGTAAGACAGAAAATGCAGACCTACTCAGCTACAGGTTTGCTGTCCAAAGAACATACAAAAAGTTTTGAAAAAGCAGATTTATAGTTTACTTTGCAAAGAAACTAAGTATAGGCAAAACTTTGATTATATGATTCTTAGTTCATGTGTAAGAGAACGAACCATTTGAATACTGTAGTATAACAGATTAGACTTTGACCTGAAGCCTGGCCAGAAAGAAAAAAGTGTTCTGTTTTGTTTTTAAAGGCAATATCTGAACAAACAAACATTAGATTTGATTAAAGTAACTGGTTTCTTCAAGTTCTCCTACATTCACCTCCTCAACCCAGCTTCGTGTACAGCATGGAAGATCTAGGATGTTAGAGGGAAATTAAAACAAGTGAAAAAACAAAAAACAGTCACAAAAACCTGCTTGGTTAATTCTAGACTCTGCTCAAACTTTCTCATTAGAAGGATTAATATATTTGCTATTAATTTTCAAATTTTGTGCTTCTTTTGTAAGCTAGGTCCTTTCCATCAGTTTTTACCTGCCTTTTTAGCTGTAAATTATGTGGGGCAGGGACAGTCTGTCACCTTCCACAGGATTCACAGTATGTGGGACTCATCTTGCATTTATCCTCTACATATTCATCTAAAAGTCTTAAACACAAGATGATGGGCTGGGAGGTGATTCTGGATGAATCAAACACACCCAGTGTAGAAGAAAAAAAAGTAGAACAAGGACACAATTTGCTTAAGGAAAGACAAAGCCCTTATTATGACAAATGCCTTTAAAAAAACCACAAACAAACAAACAAGCAAACAACCACAAACAAAAACCAACAGGGAAAAAAAATCCGTCTCAAAGACTCACATGGTGCTTAAGTCCATGATCTCTTATTGCAAAATTTCTTGCTCAAAGACATAGCTCAAGTTTCAAAAAAAAACCCAAAACAATTCTGCATTTAACTGTTCAAGGATTTCTACTTCCTGATTATCGTCTCCTGATAAAACCATGACACATTATGTTGACATCATGATTCTCAACAGAATATCTTGCCTTTAGAATAATTTGTATTACAGACAGTGTAGGATTTCTGGGCAGGGGTGGCATTCAAAGCTTAATTCTATCTGGTACATCACCCATAGTCTGCAATCATGTCCTAGAGTCTCAGCAATGGCTTATCATAGAATATTGTAGACATCTTTACCCAAACACTTAAGACAAATAATCTCAGGCGATTTCAAATTAAAAGCTTGTAAAATATGTAACCTCTCCTAGTTTTTGCAATTAATAGGGTATGTCTGCAATTAGCCTGACTTACAGAATGCTACACTGTTGTCATTAAAAGATGTTTCATGGAAGTGCTGCTGTTATTATGGAGGCTCCAGAGACCAATCCCTCCTAGAGGGCAAACAGTGGACTGGTAGAAAACAGCAGCCATAAATCACATTGTCAGGTAGCAGAGAGAACAGAAGTGAAACATAGGCACATGAAGGCCATTCACTGTAAACACCACAGCAGAATCCTAGTCAGGATTTACTGAACCTGTAATTAATTAAAGTTTCCTTCAAGCTAAATTTTTAATAAACAAGGATTTGTGCTGACAATGAAGAAATACAACACCACAATTTTATCAACTCACACCACAATACTTATTAACTCTAATTTTACTACACTGGGTACTTTCTCAGAGGTTGCCTTTGCTCTAGTTGTAGCTCTTGGAATAAATTTAAATATTTTAAAATACGATAAGAGATTTAAGATTAGATATACATTTTTGAAGCTGTGGCATTTCAGAATTTACACTATTTTATAATGTATTATTTAAGTCACAATTCTTGTTTGGTTAGATTAATGCATGTTTACATTTATTTTTTTCTCAGGAAATACACTTCAATGGAGACATTTCAGGGCATGTGCTGTTAAACAAAAAAAAACAAAACACAAAAAAACTCAGCTTAAGAGAGACAAATCCTACTAATGCCAGAAGATTACACAGCAGTCATCTAGCTTTGAAATTCTGAAGTCTAAGATGCTAATGAACAGTGGAACAATGCAAGTAGATTGAGTAATTCTGATCTTGTAGGTCTGTTCAGCCAAGTATTCCAGGCCTTAACAATTCAAGTACAGTATCTTCTCCTAACTTAGGGTGCTAAGTTGATTAAATTCCTTGTCTTCAATGGGACACATGCAACGTACAAAAACTGGGAGATTTTTGGCCAGCATCATTCCTTAAAGCTAAAACATTTATGATTTACTCTAAGGACACACATCTAAACAAATGCTTTTTTCCTGTTGGCACCTTGATGTAGCTACAAGTTTGTTTCTGAAGCTACAAATACAGAAACATTTTTTTTGACTGATGCTTACAGAAATAAGCTTTATCTTTTTTAGTATGAAGTAGCCTTTAAAAAATATTTAAAAGGACCTGAACTCTTCTATAATATTATATATTAAAAATGGTAATTTTCTTAAACAGAAATGCATATGTTAAGACTGAACCCAAAGAACTAGAATAGTGATAACTACAAAATTGTCTAAACATTCAAATACTTTTAAGGCAAGTGTGAACTTACAGAGTCTATCTATATCTAGTCACTTACACAACCATCTATCACTTATGAATCAAAAATGCATCCTTCAGCAGGCTTATCACTCTCACAACCAACCATTAAGTCCAGCGATCCATAAATTCAACCTATAAAACCTCTTTATTATTTCCCCACCCCCAACAAAACAATCTAAACGGCACCATGAAGAGGCTTCAAAAGAACACATTACAATGTTTAATAATGTAGAAGTTGCAATAAGTAGAGCTAAAGCACTTACTACATATTTAACAAGAATACTACTTCTTGTGGCTTGACACTAAGTTTACCTGAGTTTGGTCCTTAAATCAGAAATAGAGCCTTTGGCTAAAGTAGAGGTTCCACATGCAGGCATGCCAGTAACTGTAACCTCTGCAGCTTATTTTCTTTACATGTAGATTGTGTACTCTACAGTGAGGACAGAAAGTCTAACATATTCATTGTGCAATGTCATCTTCAAATAGATAATTCCACAGGTGCAAGCATCATGAACTGACAACTATTTTTGAGGGTTGCGTTGTATGTTCAGCATTTAATCAGAATACGGGAATGTAAAGTTACAGCTTTACAAATGGTACGTGATTGCCACCAGACAGAATTGTTCAGCTCAGTGATACCTGTTCTAAAGATCAAGACATTGAAAGTTCAGCCTTGATCTTAAAAAAATACAGCCTCCTTCCATATGCAATATGCTAAACCAAGATAACCAGCGTTCATTTTGCCTCTTACATTCTATGATGTACAAGTGCTCATGTGTGATCAGAAGTTTTGAAACAACAGGAAAAATTCTTTATACAGAAGGCTTTTTTCCTGCACTTACAGAGCTTTCCACCCCTTATCTTCTGTTCTATGCCATAAATTAGATAGTATTTATGACACACTACATTATATCTACTTTATTTTCTCTCATCCTTAGAGGTCTCAAAGCACTTGATATTTACAAGTCAGTTTAAGCTACATCAGATTTGAGTGTAAACCACAGTAGGAGGTTAATAGCATAAGACAACACCACAGGACACAGTCAGCCACAAATACTGTACCTCGTTCAAACTGACAGCTGACTTCACAGGGGAAGACTACTTAATTCTGTTTCTACTGCTTCCAACTTAAGCACATTTATCATCATAAAGGAACTAAATGATCTTTTGTGATCACAAGTAACACTAATAAAAATAAAGCAAGTTTTCCATTTCATCCAAATGCCTTAAACTAGCTCCAAGTTTTTGGAAACCTATGCAATTTGCTATTACGTCTTCCAACATCTAAAATACCAATATGTCTTCCCTTGCGGACTGCTGAAGGCCTTTAAACTATTAGTCATATTTCAAGGGGTGAAACTGGAACATTACACTTCTCTACCTTACTGCCAAAATTGTTTATCATTGTTCTTTTAGCACAGGAATGAAGAAGTCTCCCTTTTGAAGCACCACACATGCTGAAAACCTACACAAATACTAAAGCAGCAGAGATGCCTAATCTGGACACAGACTTATCTGAAAAAGGCTGACCAGATTTGCAGTCTATCTGGTGCTCACAATTCAGGCTGTTATTTTATACTATTATTGTGGAATATAGTAAAGTTGACTGCAAAGAAAATTCAAATGGACTGGGAAGAGAGAACATGCCAAGGTAATTACCAGTCAGCCTTTCACTTACCACACTGCTCAGAAAGAAGTGTCACTAATTGAAAAGACATGCAAGATGTTGCCTAGTATCAATTTATGATAAAACAGTAAAATAATCAGAACAGATGTCTTCTATACTCTTCTCTGTCAGCAAATACATCTGTGGGCAAGTCTAAAGAACTGAGAGACAGGAGCTTGCATTATTGTTTGGATAGCTTAGAAGATATAACAGAAATGCCTATTCATAAAAGCATATAATTTTACCAGTCCTGAAAGATTTAGTATTTGCCAATATTTCAGATTTCCTGACAATGTTACAGTAATAATTATGTAGATGCATCTCACTTAAAAGATCAACTTAAGTTTTATCAAATGAAACTTCAGCTGTTGTCTCTTTCCGCTAAGAAATACTGTCTTGCCTTATGGGACACCTGTCATTGCTTAAATATTTTCCTTCAAAATTATCCATCACTAGTTTTAAGATTAATCTTTTCTGTTCCTTAGAAATAATTTGTCTCTCTTTCACAGGCTGGTACAGAACAAGTTGCAACAGTGTGTTTTACCACAAACAATCTGCTGGCCAACTACTACAGGATAATGCATTCCTCAAAATCCATTAAGATCTTCACTGTCTGATGTCCAGTTAATTTGGGTGACAGTTATGTTCTTCCACCAGTCCAGAATATTCTAACCTCTGTTAGCCCAATCAGATAAAGACATTCAGTTCCTCAATCCTGTCTCCTTGCAAGTTAGCTGTCCAGAATAAAACGCTTTTCATTTATTTTGTGATAAACCCTGATGTACTAATAGAACAACAGGTGACTCCTGGAATTGTCAGTTTAATGCCAAACAGGTCTGTGCAACATTAAGATCACAGGTGCACCGCGGCTTGGCTTCTGGCCATGTAAATTTAATCTCAATAGAAGAACAAATGTATGTTCCTATACAGTCTTACCACAATTTTCTTATTTATTTCTTCAACTCATTTATACTTTATGTCTTATGCCAGAGCATAAGGGTAGAATGGTCTCTGGATGAATATTATAAAGTCAACATATGCAAAAACCAGTGTCCTGTAATGCCATAGGTTATCAGAAGATGGAATTGCCACAAGATCAGATCAGCACTAACGTATTCACAGAAAGAATGCAACAGAAAAGAAATTCTAGGTAGGAGTATCACCTGGCCTGTACTACATACAATACATCTTCAGTGTACAAGTGTCATTTATAATAAATTAGAAGTAAACTTTTAGTGAAGGCATAGACAAATAGAAGGCAAAAGTTTGGGGTGGTGGGAGTTTTTTTTTTTAATTTTAATTTATTTTAATCATAAGCTTTTCCTTCTCTGTTTAAGAGGCATCTAGGGAAAAAAAAAAACGTACATGAGGTGAAGACCACATCAGCAATGACACTAGTTTAAAGCACCCTGTTGCAGGTCTCAGAAGATAAGGCATTATGGCAGAACTAGAGAACTGAATCTATCCAAAGTGATTATACGGTATCCAAATTTTGTAATTTTAAGCTGTTGAATAGGCATTTGTTGGAGGACAACGGGAAGGTGAAGCCCAGAAAACCTGACTATTCCTCCAGATGGAAAAATTTGAGCCAGTCTGTCAAGTGCATTAATTAACAAATACCCCAAAATAAGCACACACAATTTAATTTAGGAAGACATGTGAGCATGTTATTGAGGTCAACAGACTTTTAGGGCTTGAAAATATACCAAGTTAATTGAACAACAGGAAGCTAATAGCACATGAGGGCATACTATTCCTTTTTTGCCATGTACTGTATCTGCACCAATTACCTCAGAATCCGTTTAATCAAGTGCAATTAAGCATCATATCATTTTAACGTTATTACAAGAAATTCAATAAATATTTAAAGAGAAATTTAAAAATGCTTTGCTGAATCCTGAAAATCCATTTAAACATCTGAAATGTGAGGCCAAGGGAAAATAAAAATCTAAGTTTCCCTTGTTTAATTCCTGCAAGGTACCAAGGATTAAAACTCAGGCTTGTCAACTTAAGAAATGGTATAAGAACATACATGTTAAGAGACAGGCCAAGAAAATTAAGAGACTGAGAAGGCACTGCTTGAAAACCAAAAAATACTATGAAGTAACACCGTCATTAATGAAAATGAGACTAGGTGATATCAACTGATATACTGACCAACTGAAGAGAAATTGCCTCAGCAAGCAAACTGTATTAAATATTAGATCAATGACACAGTGATGCATGGAAGTATGAGGAAAGAACTCACCAATACTACAAGCACGTATCTGGTGTACAAGCCAGTTTAGTGGTTGTCACCATTTGACTCAGTTTGACAGTGGTGAAATTCTAGCATGGACTGCAGTACAAGCAAAGCTCAAGTGAGAAACTTGCTCCTATGTTTATTTTTTTCAGGCAATGCTGGTCTGTATCATAATATAAATATACTCCATGTCATCCCCTTTTTGCCCAATTTCCTAACAAATCCAAGTGAACTTTCTGCTCCTGAAACATCCAGGAACAGGAGATTTTCCTTTATTTATTTATTTTTGCTAGCACAACAAAAGAAAAAAATAAAATAGAGAAACACCTAGAATTATAAAATGGATGTCAACCATTACCTTCTTCTCCGTGTAAGAACCAGTTTCATGGAGAACAGCAACTCTAAACGGAGGCCACCAAGTGTGGAACTCTTTCACCCACTGATGCATCACAGTGGCTGGACAAACAATCACTGTTGGACCCAATCCCTGGTACCTAGAATAAAGTATTCAAGAAAAAAAAATCTGAAATAAATGCTCTATATTAAATGGCTCATTAAAATACACACATATTAAAATTACACAATTTATAGCTCAAGTGGAATATAAGAGCTCTGGAAATTAACTGGCATTATGTTTTTCTGGAAGTCTGTTTTTTAAAGGAAGATTAAAGGGTACTGCTGTAAGAACCTATCCACTGAAAAGTTAATAGATGCATCTATCAAGATAAACACAGAAATAGAAAAGCTACAAACAATAAGGCATAAGGGAACTTCCTCCTGTGGTAATACAAATCAGGTCTGGGTGACTGCTGTTTCTATGAGAGAAAAGAAATCATTAACAAACAGATATTTTATTACTTCTATTAAAAAGAATGTGTAGCTAGAGTCTCACAAATGGACTTACACACAGGTGTTCTGCTTCATGTTAGTAATATACTGTACTATTATCCCCATAATTTACAGATAAGACAAGGACTCTAAAGCAGCAGAATATATCATGCATGGAAGTTGAGGTCTGAACTGGGCTCAAGCTGTCTTGTAAGTTTCTTATTCATAATCATATGATTGTTTCTGAGAATTACTGAGAACATTTGAAACAAAGTCTTTCTGTATATTAAGTTCAGAGCAACTCTTAAGGTTAAGAAGTGAAAAATCTCTCACACAACAGCCAAACAAGAAACATTACCATCTCAAATACCAACAACCATATAGGAAATATGTTAAGTAGTGGTTACTTGTAGTTATTTTTCAAATACATTTGCTCTTTAAAAAAACAAAATTACTTTGCAAACAAAGGCAATAAGAGTTATCACATACTGATCTGCGTGTGTCCATGTACCATTCAAGTGATAATTTACAAACGAATAAAAAGATTACAGTATATATATTCAAGATCGCATGCACATAGCAACAAAGGATTTCCCAGAAACCAGCAATACTCTGCTTTAAAAAAATCCAACCTTTAATACCCTTAGAAACCACTGACATGAAGAAATAATATTCTTTATTAAAAGCTTATACATATGCAGAATGACAACCTGGATGTTACTTATATATAGTAGTTTTTCATAATGAAAGATAAGCATCTTTCATAGTCTAATTAAGTAACTCCCAGCAATCAAGGGGAACTTAGACGCCAGAGATGAAAAAAATAGCTTCAACCTTGCTATGAACTTAAATAACCACTCTTAAAAGTATCTACAGCAAAAAAATCAACTGCTCTGAAGAATATCTATAGCAAGAAGCCAATTTTCCAGCACATACTACTTTCACATTCTTTGTGAGTAGCAGCAAATTACTTCTGTTTATTCCCCTAGTCTGTGTCAAAAAAGCTCACATGCTGGGTTTATCCAGGTTTTTCCTCTCCCCAGCTTACACAGAGAGTTCACACATTCTTTGATCAATTTTCAGAAAATCTACTCCCCCTCCACTCAGTTGTGTGAAACCTCTTATGTGTCTAGTCTGGCTCTAATCACTTTCCACTAGCCAACATTTTATTCTTCTCTTGAGAGCTTTTATTTATTTATATCTAAGAGTCCTCTAACTTCTTCGCATCTGTGCTATTTCACAAAACTAATCAAATCACACAGTTGTGCTTGCTACACTTAGAAGGCATCCTTCATTCTCCTCATAACTGCAGCAAATCTGCTCTGCTGCCAATCCAATTTATATTTGTGTTTCTTGAACAAAGGTGACACTAACAGCATCCCAAACCAAAACCTTACTGGTGCCATGTACCAGGATACTAATACTGCCCTGTTCCTACCCCAAGTAGATTGTCATAATGTATTCTGTCCCTTTGTCACAGTTGCATCGTACAAAAAGCTTAAGGTCAATATCATATATGATCAATATACCCAAATCTTTCTTCTTCTGTTGCTTCTAGTTTATATAAGCCATATTCACAGCAAGCACACTTTATTCATTCTTATTTAATTGGATGTGATTATAATTGTGAATAAGATCTATTCCTGAAACTTATTACCAAGAAAAAGGAATCTGTAGTCATACTATATTAACTTTAAGTACTCAAAAAATGAGTAGAGAAAAACATGTTGCATCATAACCAACTCTACTGCCAAGCACTGGCAAACCATGCCTTCAAAATGAAACAGAAATGACACCTAAGTATTAGTGAAAATAAGAGCAATGCTATTTTTCTGGGGGGCAATGGATTATTATTTATATGAGCACCATGGAAGTTAATCTCTCTGCCACTCATACTAGAGATAGAGCCTTAATGACTGATGCACATGTTATCTCAGTATCTTGAAGAGCACAGAGGAGTAAATAATCAGTGTATAAAATTTATGGCAGAGTTTGTCATCTGATCTCTCAAACAAATGAAACAAAGTCTGCAGTGAAAGGTAACATCTTTGTTAAACAAAATAATGCATTTGGAAAGAAGCAAACTTGTGGACTCGCAAGCCCTTCAACAGGTTTCAACAACAGATTTCAGCCTAGATACAGGATAGAGATAGGCTACTTGAAGTTTACTGCTGCTTTGGTTTTTTTGTGGGAAGGGATGATTGGTCTGAAAGCTACTGCTTGTTCCAGCTACCTCAGCTTGTCTAACACAAGAATGTTTCCCCCCCCTCGATAAATATTCTACTGATACTTCACATGACATTTGGTTTTCTCCAGCTGTATGGCTCAATAGCTGTTAAAAGGGAAACAACATTTTCGTTTTTGTAATATTTATACTCTATGTAACAGCTAGTTCTTTACTTCAGCTAGTCATTAGGCTCCATCAAAATCAGAAAGACACTGGAATCAGAAGCAGTTCACAAAAGGAAATTTCTACTCACCTTAGAGGAAAAGTTACTAATAGAAAATAAAACTGAGTATTTTGAGTATCAACAAAACTGACCCTATTGTCTTAATGCTCAAGTGCCTCCAAATATTACAAACTGCAATTCTGCACAGGAATGACAGTGTTGTCTCCATTTTACAGGAGGCCAGCTGAGGCTGGGAAGGCCCGCAGTGCCAGACTCCCGCAGCAGCGCACTAGCTCCATCTACACATCGAGGTAATGAGATACACCAGCTAGGTTGGAAAGCATTTAAACATGCTGACAAGACAACTATGTCCACTCTTTTTGCCTGCTTCTCAGCCAGACTGACCAGAAGGTCTTCTGCTTACTAGACTACATGGCTTTCAGAGAGAAGCTAGTTCACATGTCAAGGGATGTTCTTTACAGATTCCCATCTACTCGGTGGCACTCCAGCTGGAGCAGGGAATATGCCTATAGAAAATGATCTGTACAGTAGTATCCTTAAATCACACAACCATATCATAGTCAATCAACTGGCTTGAGTGATGGAGGACAGTGTTTTTTATTTGAAGGCTACAGTAGGAGGAAACTGGAAAACAGATAGCAGTATTTTCTCTTTAAAGTATTATTTTACAATTCATGTACCTGCTGAACATAATGTAAACGTGCCTCTATATCAAGTTGATTACTTTTGTTTTGTACAGTACTATGGCATTTGCTTAAATACATGTAGTAATTAACATCAGGTAAACAGGCCAACAGAACTAGAAAAATCAAGTCATATTCATGCATGCATTTGTAAATCCAAGGACAACAACAAGTTTCTTTTCTGGTAATTTCATCTGTGAAAAAGGAATTTTAAAGCATTGTTCAGTAACAAAACAAGTATAAAACATCTTGTAAAAAAGGCCAGTCACTCTTAACAATTTTTAAAAGCAACAACAACAAAAAAACAGCAGATGGAAATTCCTCTGTATAAGTTACTGTTTTTCTATTACTACCACTTTTTTGACGTGGATGATTTCCTGCCAGTCAGAAACTCTTAACTTCCACTGCAGATCAGCTTGCTGCTTCCTGTAAAGCACCTACCTGGTGGCTTGCCAGAACAAATATTTTAAGGTAAAATTTAATAAATGGAACTAAAGGTATTACATCTAATTTAAAATTCCATATTGTGTAAACTATTGATATTAATGTAATTGAGTTTGTAAACAACCCATTTGTGGAAGCTAACCTTAGACACCGTATTGACCCAAAATATCTAGTGCGGCTCATCTGCAAAATGAAGCATCAATGCCTGGAATTCATTAAAAGTGTTACATGTTTAATTTTTCCTGCCCTACAGCTCCATTGTCTCGTAAAATTTTTCCTTTGATGTCCCCCACTAAAAGAATTAAAGGAATATTGTAATTGAAATGTCATTAATAATTCACAGGACCCTCCTCCACCAGCAATCCATCTGATGAAATATTAATTGAGCTTCACAGACTGACAGTCTGCAGAGGAGCACTTGCCTGTAATTTGAACCACGAGTCCTGATCTTGCTGTAGCTCAGTCCTGCCAAGAAGGCAATTATCTGGATGGTCTTGCCCAATCCCATCTCATCTCCCAGAATTCCTCCTGCCTGCTGGCAGTGCAATTCCCAGAGCCACCTAACACCTGTCTGCTGGTACCTAAAACAAGGAAAAAGAAGATGGCAAACGTTGGATAATACAGATCATAACAGAAAGTACTCATGAAATAATCATTTGCCAAGGTTCTTATACTAGTTACAGTAACACACTGGATGTGTGTTTTACACAATTGCTGTATTTACTAGATCATGCATTTTTGATGCAGTCAGACATTACATGTGACTTTCATTCTTTATGCAACACAAACATTTCTAATTAAACTGATAGTCATGGTAATTAGAGGGTATTTTATTCCATGTATATTTTAAGTGTTAAAAGCAACTTGGAAAGCTACTTTAACAAAGCATTATGTAAAGGTCTAGTAAATTATCTTATTTGGAACATATACCTGGAACTGAAGGAAAAGTTTGACTTGTAAGGGGTACAGACTTTATACTCCACTGTGAAAACTTATCACATCTACCAAAGCATGTTATTGTTTTACATAAATTCATTTAATAGCATTTAGTTTCTTTCAATGAAGAAAAAAGCCAACAAGGTAAAATGATTTGGAAGACAATGTGGGATACAGCAGAGCATTATTTTGTGAGAATGTCAAAGCAGTTTCTACTTCCAGTCATTCACTAGAAATTGTATAAGAAACAATGTAAAACACATTCTAATAAAAAGAAACAGATTAGAAAGCAAGATTTACAGTGGCAAGTGCAAAAGGCAGAGATAAAATGCTGGACTGAGAATCACTTCAGGACATGCTTTTTGATAATACATGAAATAGTGAGATCAGTATGAATAACACGTGTGGGTTAAATTTCAGCACTTCTGTGTCTTGTAACTTGGAGGAAGAACAAAGTCACTAATACAATTTTCTTCATGGCATGCATTCCTGGAGCGTAAAGCACAGCAAAGAGCAAAGCACTTTTCTTTTTGTTAAATAGGGATTGTGCACTTCAGAGCATTGTCTTGTGTGCATTTCAAAAACCTGTTTCACTCTTTGAACAAATAGTATTTAGGACTACTGATAGTTAATGACACTAGTATTTCCAAAGTACTATTAAAAAATCAATTTATGATGAGTTCTGTATGGATTTAGAGAATACTAAATGGAGACAAAAAAACAGCTCGAGTAGTTAGAAAAAGATGATCAAAGAAAAAATCTAATGGTTCAGCCATCATACTAGCTGCTGGTGTCTCAAACACATTATGCCAAGAAGCCCTTAAAAACGCCCTTTTATTATAAATTAATTCACCTTAAAAATGCAGCAATCTAAAAGACAACTATGAAATGGCTTGCAGGATTAACTATAATTGGGTTAAGATGACACCA
This sequence comes from Apus apus, assembly GCF_020740795.1. Lineage (NCBI taxonomy): Eukaryota > Metazoa > Chordata > Aves > Apodiformes > Apodidae > Apus > Apus apus. The sequence continues at coordinate 18,510,438 of NC_067285.1, read as the reverse complement.
TTACTACATTTTATGAAGACAAAACATTTTCTGATGGAAATATTAAAGAATTGGAGAGAACTTTAATTCCAGTCAGAAGCTGCTCCCCTAGACTAATGTTCAGCATGTCTCTTCAGAAGACAACTACTCAAGAACTTCCTGACATTATTCTGTATTATTTCTTAGGATTACATTCAGTGCTTAAAAGCTAGCTGCATTTATAAGCGTTCTCCCTCTTTGCCCTTCTATTGAGAAAGTTTCATAGTACACAATTAAGTTTGTGAAAAATTCTGCTCCAAGGTTATCTAGAAGTTGAACAGATGCAGGTGCTTTCTTTGTATCATCATATAAACATGTCATAATTGCAACTATATACAAGTAAAAAAACCCCACACCTGAAATAACTTTTTTGTGATTATATGGAGAGATAGTATTCTTTTTGATCTTATGCTTCTGTTGCATCAATTTTTGTTCCGTTTTTTTACTCCAAAAATACAGAGAAATTACAAAAAAAGTTGCTTTGTCTTCAAAAATAGTTACATTTGGGTTGTATTTCACATGAGCAATCATGCTATGATACATCTCTCAAAATTCACCACAGTAGAGAGCAGAGTTTAACTGCATTGTTGCTGAGACAAATTTTCCTTTTAGACATAGCAGGGAAATAACACACTGCAATAAATTTAAAAAATAAACTTGATTTCTTGTTTATACAGCCAGCATTCTCTCAGGCTAAGTGCAGACAGTACAAGGCGATGTTTGTAAGTCAGTCTTGCTCACTACGTTTCCTTTTGTTCCACAGCAGCACCAATGGCATTCTTGCTGGAAGTTCCTCAAAGCAGGCAAGTATATAGGGAAGAAGCAGACTGTCCACTTCAACAGGCTTACCAAAGGATGAGTCTACTATTTCTAGTGTGAGAGAACTTCTTTGGAATTAAATTCAACCATGCAGGAAGATCACTTACAGAATACTGCTATACATGTCCTTGGGTCAATACACTGACATGTTTTGTATTAAACTTGCTCAGAACTCAAAGTTTAATGCTTATTTACTATGGGCCTTCCTACACTGGAGATTTCAGCATGTAAGTTGTAAGTCAGATGAATCACTCATCTCAATCGATCTTTCTAACCACTTCAGAAGTTTTGCCAACCAACTCATGCTTGCAGGGATACCCTTCATTAGTGAGGCTGATATCTCCAAGATTAATTTTTAGTTGTCTGCCTTATTTCAATTCCCTTTGGGTTGCCCAGACCACATATCCGTTCTCAGGATGATGAGTACCTTTGCATAAACAACTGGAGACCACATATTGGCTGTGCATGGTCCTGGCAATCAGGTCATTAATTCAATTCCATTTCAGAGCTAGTACTTTCCTTCTGAGGAACTGCAGGACAACAGTAATAATTTCTTTGAGGTTAAGGCTAAATGGTCCTGTTGGAAAGGATATCATGCATGCCTGTTATAAACCAGGGCTTTCCACTAGAGTAATTGTAAGAGTTTAGAAAGCTAGCTTTAGAAAGAGAAGATGTTTTCCCTGCTGTGCAAAACGTTGCTGAGAAAAACTAATTCAAGCCTATTATGCATGAAAGATAAGGGAGAGATTATGGATGAAATTAGCTTCTCAGCTGCTAGCTTGTTTGGGCTGCCTTTTGTAAACAGGTTTTTTGAGATGAACTTGAGCATGTCACTGGGCATCACAGTCCCAAAACCTGCAACAGAAAGCAGCCATACCCAAATCTGTAATCCAAAATAACTAAAGAATGAGTTGTAGAGTCTTTTTCTTCTATTAAAGGCATTAAGATATTTCTTGGTTTTGTTTATCAAAACATGCCAACACTTTGTTTTTTAAAGTAAAGTGATTCTACCATTCCACACTTGAATTAAAAGAAAGCACTTATCAATAAAATAAATAATTTATAAAAGTCAATGAGAGCTTCTCATTTCATAGTTTAGCTAATACGCATTCATAATATTCATATAAGCCAGCTATTGTGTATTTTCATTTGTGGAACTTCATTTTGTGCTTGTAATAAATTAGTTTCCTCAAGGTTTGATCCTGGAGCTTTTTTTAAATAAATAATCCTACAGAAGCAATTGAAGTAAAAATTGAGGCATCATTCACTTAAGTAAAAGTTACAGCAAAGGGCATCCCAAAATCACAGACTTAATACTAATATTAACAGCATACGGTGGCATAATATTAAAATACACAATACATACTTAAAAAGCTTTTTGAAGAGAAACCCTGGTACTTTGAAACCTTCTTCAAATTCAGTGTCACTTTCTTCAGAAAGTTCCTCAGCTGTTTGATGTTCTTTGTCCTTCAATCGTTCTTTTTGCCACCTCCTAGAGTGACACAGAGAGTCAACAACATTCAATTATAGTACAGAAAATAAAGTATATGAAGACTACATTGAATTCTTCAGTCAGGTAAAAATCACAACAAAAATGCATTGTCTGATGTTATGATGTAAATAGTAATCCTCTGGAGGACAAAATTATGCAAGTAAATGCTCAAAATATTTGATATATTAGAAGGTACATGAACTGACTAGTTATAAGCCTTCAGAGTTGTATAGCTAGTTACAGTTTCTATAGAGAGAAATACTACTACAATGGAATCAACAGTTAACATCATAAAAAAATGCTAAACCTACTTAAAAGCCCCCACAAGAACATCAATGAGGCTTAGGTATTACAAAGTTATTTTATTCATTTAACCAAATACTTAAATGTTACTTATATTATTGTTCTGGATACAGCACAAAAGCAGCTGTATTTCATCCCATAAAAACGATGGAGACCTGATAGTCTAGAAGTATCTGAAATGCAAAACATGAAGACTAAAATTGTTCAGATCCCAAAGAACTGTAACACTGGTGATGGGATGAAAAGAAGCATATGGAAAATTCAGGCCAGAAATGCAAGTTAAGCTACATAGAACTGAAACCTACTGCATAAAGTGACAAGCAGCCTCCTGAGTGAGAAGCTGAAAAGCTCATCTGTCCAGTCTTTTAACTTGGCATTGAAGAAACCCTGGAAAATGCACTCTAGAACAGTCCTGCAGCAACTGGATGGAGGAGGACTGGACAAGCTGAAAGAGCTTCCCAGTGCACCTCCAGTTTCTGAATGACAAGCATTACAGGTGAGTAAATAGTCCCCTCAGGGTGATGTTTTACCATTTACCCATTACAAAATCAGGTTCTCATTAGCTTAGCTTGCCTATGTTGCAGAAAAAAAAAAAAAAAAAAAAAGGCAGGATAATGGATTTACAGCATTCTAAAAAACAAAACAATACCCCCAACCTCTTTTCCCAAAATACACTCTATATTCGGGCAAAAAGGACTTCAGAACTATTTAAAATGAGGAAATCCACATTTTCCTCTTTTTTGAAAATGTATTTTTATTTTTTAAAGTTATTTATCTGATTTTTCTGTGCAGCTCTGCATTGCTTTCAACCATTCAAAGATAAACTGCATCTAGAGGTTGACATGCTAGAGGTTGACATGTAAACTGTATTGTGTCTCCAGCCTTGCTATGCACAATTCAGTGTGCTTTAAGCTTATGGGCTGAGCACCTTATGTTTTCAAACCTACTAGCCCAATTTTATCCATGTCAGGAAAAAGAAGCACAATCATAAAAATGTTAATTTCTTGCCCAAAGTTGACAATACCATAAATCAACTACAGAAACATAACCTAAATAGCTTCATTCTCTTGATTTATATCCTGACGTAACTAGCCAAAAGGAGGGAGACAGAAGTCACTACAAACATTTACTTCAAACAACTGCTTATAAGACAGTTACCATCCCTGACATGCTGCACTTCCAACCTGGCAAAGCTGAAGACACTATAAAACATCTCAAACATTGCTCCAAGTCTTTAAGACTTCAGCCATGCTGCTGTCCAGCTAGCGATATTAATACCAGACAACTGGCACAATATCATGCACAGTACCATAATTCCTTCCAGCCTGATATGAGAATTGCCTTCTCCACCAGATAAAAAGTCCTCTCAGTTAAAACAATTTTAAATAAAATTTAATTCAACTTTATCTTGAACACATCAGTGAATTTAAAAAAAAAAAAAAAAGGGGCAATGAAGGTCTGGTGTTCCCTTTGTATTTTTAAACTATATTAGACCAACAATGCTTGTCTTCCTAGGGACACTATTCTGAATTCTCTGGTATGAAATAAGGTGAAAAGAGATTAAAAGAGATTCTTCTTGCTGTTAGATCATTCAAAACCATCTTCTACAGTGTCTGTTAACTCATAACAAGACTTCACTTCAAACTGCTTTTTCTCCAGTGGCAGCATTAAAAGAGTTTCTCTTGTCTTCCTGACCACTCACTTCATAGAAACTTGTTGAAACTTTCACTTAGAAGGTTGTTGTATCTCTTGCAAGTTTGTTTAACTTTGTTCATTTCAGGAAATAATGTATCCAGTTAAGTAGTAAAGAACTTACTAAAATATACAAAGTATCAATATTTTACCCACAGATACTTTTATATCCTAACACAAGAATGGAAATCTCTATCTTAGACTAGAAGTCTGTTAAATGTTGGATTTAGGAAAATAGCATTCATGCTCCAGAGTCTAGCAAGGAAAAAATGATACATTCTAGAGGCACAGCATAAAAATGTATTTATTTTTGCTCAATACTACAATGTTGTACCACTAGGCGCAGATGGTCAATTATTCTTCTGAGTTCCAGAAGAAGATCAACGATTCAAACTGACAAATGCTAACAGTCATTGCTTCAGACTGTGTCATTACAGGAACTGAGACATGTCAGAACTTGATTATTTTATCTGACTGGGTTATGACAAGAAACAAAGCAAGGAACTAAACTCCTACTTACTACAATAAAATCAAAACAACAGTAGATTACGAAGCTCCCCAAGTGACAGCTATGTAAAGAATTCACATTAAACTCTAGCAGGGCAATAATCTGTATAAGAGTTTACTTCTAATTCTATATTCCAATATGAATCGCCACTAGCCAACACCGGAGCTTGTCTCCCCTGGGAAGAAACAGGTTGCCCTCTAGTGTACATTAGAAAAAGTGATCCAGAAACAACCAAGAAGAAATGTTTCTGAGATTAGCTGGTAGCTGACAAGGAATTTAGGCAAGACATCTTAATATAACAACTATATTTTCCGCAAGTAATGTGATCAATGTTGGGATTTCTCTTAAAAATTATTAGACACTTAGAAAATACATGTCTACAATTTGAACTAATAAATCTCATATTTAACTTTCCTAAATAAAAGTTAATTCTATACATGCACTGTACCTGTTACTTTACTGAAGTGTATAATTATACAAGATGTAGTATGGAAAGCTCTGGTGCTCATCTCTTCCAAAGGGATGAATGGTTTTTTCCACTCAATTACCAGCATAAAGAAAAAGCAGCAATTTGTTGTTATGACTAACAACTTCCAAGGTTTGAAGAAGCTATTAAGTTTTTGAAAGACTGTGAACTGAATCTAAAGCATTGTATGAAGATATTCAGCATTAAAACTTCATTTGGCTGAAACAATGGGAAGACAAACACTATTTGCTAGACTAAATTGGTCAGTTGGTCAGTCTGGTCCTGTACTTTTCTCCAGAAGTCAAGCTTTGGAGGGAGAAAGCAGTGGCTCCTATTTGACTTTACTACACAGTAAAATACTGACCATTTGATCAATATAATCCTTATGTGTCTCCTCAGTCAAAAATCAACCGTATGCCTAATATGACTCTAGAAAATAAAAGCACAATCTTTGAGACATCTATTTTATGTTGTCCATAGTCACTGATATATATAAAATTTTACCCTGAAAGTGCAGTATGAAAGCCATATATCATACAAATAAATCTTTCTCAATATAAGAATGTATTCAGATACTAAGCCCATTTCCCAATTATTGCAATACCCTAGAAAGAAATTCTGCATCCAAAACAGTAATGAGCACAATTTGATTTTTTTTTAAAAAAACACAGGAACCAAGCTGAGTGTTTAATATAGTTTGCATTTGGAAGCACAATACGTTTTCTATTTTAGACAGCTAAGAATCCCTTACAGATTATTCTAATTTGTTAAACTGAAGCATTCAGCGTTACTTTTCTGATCTAACTTTTTAATGTTCTATATGGGTGGATTTAATTGGTATGTCCTAACAGATGAAACACATGCAGTTAGTACTATAGTCTCCATAAGTAAATTAAGACTGATGTAGACAATTACACACTTGAGCTTAGAATGAAAGGTGTATTCAGTGAGTGAGCTAAAATATATCTTCATTTGTGTCTTCTCTTTGTCATTTTAAAGCGCAGTTAGGATGCTCTAAGAAAGTATCTTTCAGGAAAGGTAATATTTAATCTTTTTTTAATTTATAACTCTGAAACACCAAGAGATTCAGTGACTCAGATGCTTCAAAGAGAATTAGCACATGAAAGCTGATCTGATTTCACAAAAACAACTTATTCTTAAGTGTATTTTTTTTATTTGATTCTTTTCATTAACTGCTTTGCGCAGTGATAGCCACAACTTCCAGATGCTTGGGCATCACCTGGGAGACATGGAAAGAAGCAGTTTTCTCAGCTTTAGCTCTGAGCACTTGACACCATTTGAATGAAGAGATATTTGAACAACTGTACTCTATAAATGTTTTTGGTTTCTTTTCACTCCAAGCTACTACCTTATGCAGATCCTGTATTAGTGACGTCAACAACGTAACATTAATTACATAGATTGATAAGCAGCAGAGATTACTTGATTATACTTAGGCTTTGTATTTTAATACATACAAAGGAAAGCTTTGATTAATATGCAAAACCCCCAAATTATTATTAATAAATTGTAGTTTCCACATCTACAGTCTTGAGAATAATACAAGAAAATCATGCAGTTTTCTTGTTGAGTACACAGAACATTTATTTCCTTATATTTCTTTATATTTAATCTGCATACAAGGTTACTTTTATTTTGTGATCCTAGGTAAAAGCTGAAAACAGGTGCATTTTCACCCATTCAACAGTCTTCAGAGAAACTGTCTCTGCCCTGACCTGACCACTCCACCTGGCAACAGGCTAAGATTCCATCAGCACCAACTCTGAACACTTCTAGACTAAGGGGGTCGCTGCTGAGCATGACAAAATATATATCAATAATATACCTGTTGATGGGGATCAAGTCTCTGAGACCTTCAGTATCATCCTAGAAACTGATTACCTAATCCTCTGAATTCAGCTCGTAATAGCCAGAATGACAGACAGCTGGAAGTGATGATATGCTGCTTTTCACTGAATCTTAAACCTACCTTTTAGCTGCCTGACATTACCCTACTTATTTACCTTGCTTTCCATAACTCTGGTATTCCTTACTACTGATCATTATTCTTGCAAACTACGATTTACTTCAGCTGTCAACTTTTTCAGAACAGAAGGTATTTCCCTTGCATGTCTGCACAGCAACAGTAACATTAACAAGAGAAAGGCAAGATCCATATAGGGGCAAAAAAATGAAGTTATTGAGAAGGTGAGCTGAATTCTCTATAGCTAACTTTTACTTTTTCATGATCACATCTTACTTTGAGTGACTAGGCTTTAGAAGGTAATGAAAACATTGAGTGCTCTCCCACCTGCCCTGTTTACTGCAGAAAACACCAGCTCCTGTTCTGAAAACAGTCTTGTTCCAGAGATGCTATGCAGTCCTGCAGCTAGCTAATTATCATGCTTTAACAGCATCACGGTATTTTCCCCTTGACACAGACCAAGCTCTTCAAGTCCCATCGCTGAAAAGTTTTAATGTAAAGGAAACTCATTTTCAATCTTTAAGAGTGTAGGACTGTATTCAGTGCCAAGCACAAGACTAGATGTTCAGAAGACTAAAGTAATCCTGAAGGATTTTCCCTTGCCTCTCTCAGGGGTAAAATATGCCATAATCTTACCCATTTGTTTGCATTCAAAAGTGAAACTGACATGAAACAAGACATAAATGTAAGCAAATGACAGCATTTCTATAGCATTCTTAATATGTTTCTTAATTCACTACATTTTATTTTCTCATGGTATTTCCCATAATGAAGATTACCTGGGGGTGTCAGCATAAAAACATCAATGCGGACAGCTGCAGCTTAACAGCCACAATAACTGTAGCTATGAAATTTTTAAGAGATGTACTGTTTTGGTAGCAATTATAGTTATTGATATTTCTAAAATTCATTTAGGCTTTTATCGTAACTTTAGTAACCATAAGAAATGTAGTCTATGATATGAGTTTGCTAAGGATAAATTGTCACAATCTTAATGTTATTAAAAAATGTGTTTGAATGAATTTAAATTGTGAGTCATATTAAAACTTTCAATCAAAATAAATTACTCTTGATGAAAACACTGAATTAAAAATGATTTAATATTGGTCTAATTTAAATGTGGAAGTACAGTTTTATTCAATAAAATAGTAAATATTTTTCCAAGTTAAGTCCAATTAATTTTTGTTAATATATCCAATTAAAAACATACTTTGCTTTGAACCTTTGGACATCGCTCAGACTAGCCTCTTGCCTAAATCTTCTATTCAAGGGTAATGAATTATGCGTTAACTTTGAAAAGCAGTGTCCTGGATTGCAAATCTATTGCCTCACATCAGCTCCTGATCTGCCTTTGTAACCTGGGATGTGAAAGTGAAGTTAGGCTCTTCTCATCAGAGGCTTTGTTACCAGTAATTCTCCATGAGCACTTCTACTATCAGAAGATACCTCTTCTTCCACAGCAGCTCAGGCTCTAGCAACTGGAAGAGATGGTGTTTGTACCTCTACTTCTTGAGCTTTTCTCTGATACATCTTCATTTAAATCCATAAGACTTTATAATTCCACAGAAGTGTAAAATTTGAGTGTCCTGAACATTAACCTAATTCCTGTGGTAGGCCTTATCGCTACATCATCCTTCATTGACAGCCCTAGTGCCTATTCTTCCTTTCACTCTAGAGCAGCTGCTTTCAGGTTGGAATCCATGATTGATGAAACTACTTGAAGGACATTCAATAAAGGTAATCAATTAAAATAAGCATGCCATTGACAAGCTGAAGTTCATTGAATTAAGGTTAACAGACTAGAAAAGTGACAACATACCAGTGCTTGGAGAACAGTTAAAACAAACAAAATAACCATTTTAGTGATCCAGATCTTTTGACTCCTACTATATGAAGAAATATATCTGGCATGACTGGCATGTCTGGTTAGCATTTTAAGAGCTTGAGAAATTACATGTCACTTTGTTGCCCCTTCAAAACATTTTCTGAGCAGTTGCAAAAATGGAAAACTTTCTCAGTATTACTGTCGGGAATTCAACAGCTGTGCTATCAGTAGAGAAAGCATCTCAACAGCACACTGTAGCCACAGAGAGATCATCAACACACAGGTTACACAAACTTCACAAAGTACAGGTGTTTCAACTGCCATTTTCAAAACCAACTTCCGTTCTTAGCTGTATTTTCCAACCTAACATAGTTTGTTTATTCGAAGACAGTTTACAACCTTAGGTCATCGTAACAACAGAAAATACTGCTACTACCCCACTGTCACTGTCTCTCTAGATAAGGATATTTTCACCCTCACTCTCATCAAGAACAAAGGAGGAAAATCACTGTTAAACAGAGTTGCTTCTTTTAGACTTGACTAACAGCAGTATAAATGTCCAGTCTTCATTACTTCTGTCTTCTAATATAACTTATGCAAGAGATAACATATGCTAATAATAAAATAATACCAATATTGTCCTTTCCTGTATAATTCTTTTACAAGCGTAAATTCAAAAAGATCCTTTTAATATTGAATTTCAAATAAACTTGTTAGTCATATAAATTATATGCAATTGCCTTGAATTTCAATAAGCTATCAGATTCTACAGTAACAGTATATAACTATTATTTATCCAAATGATTTCTTCTTGACTATCAGCTAATTATTTAAAGCTGAAAACTAAGCATCTCACTCCATCACAAAACAAAGATTTCCCTCTCAGTGGAAAAGTGTCATCTCTCTGAGGACAGAGGGCATTGCCTGGCTGCACTGCAATTTTGCTTATCAAGCAAACCTACCTTTTTTGAAAGGTAGGTACATCTACAGACAAAAAAAAAAGGCTTAAATATAAGCCTGCCAAACAATATGTTGGTTTATATATACTTGACTTTGGACACATTCACAGTTCTGCAAATAGCACTCACTGATACACAGATAGCTTATTACTGAAGGACCTATAAAAATCAGAAAAATATAACAGCAAAGTCTTTGTAGTTAAGAGGTATGTCTGATTCCTTTAGAAAGGAATCATTCTAACAGTCTTGTTTGCTTTCCTTACTTCAGTTCCTAGCAGTGTATTATCGACCTTGCCCTTTCCATGTTCAACGTTATTTTTTAATGTTACTAATAAGGACAACCAAGACTAACCTTAGTCTCTGATTATAATAGGCTTCATCTCCATCGTCTCTCCATCGCTTTACTTTGCGCTTCCCCAGTATAGGCTCTTCTTCCTCAGAGCTTGGAATGAAGTCAACATCATCTTCAGCTTCTTTAAAATCTCTGTTCACTAAATGTTTTCCTTTTCTTGACAAATTCCTGAGTTCGTAATCAGAATCATTCTCAGCATGAGAAGATGTCTGCTCCTCCTCCTCATCCACTGCTTCTGGGTTGAAGAGCTCTTCATCAGGTACATACTCAGACTCTCCACTATCATCCGCCTGTTCACACCTGAACTTCTTGGTCTCAAGATACTTCTTTTCTTTTGGAATCTTTGACTTTGACTGAATCTGAAGGGCATGTTTCTGAAGTCTTCTCATGTGTTTTTTTAAGCGCTTGTCTGTTTTTGACAGGGCTTTACCCTTTTTTTCCTTTGTAGTAGATGTGGGAGCTACACATTGAACATTTTTGGCTTGTGCTTTCTTCTTCGCTCCTTTGTGAAGGGATAACCTCTTTCTTTCAGATGACAGCTTAGCTTGGTCTGCTAAGTACTTCTCAAAATCAGATGCTTCATTTAGCATTAATCGTCGTGTCTTCCTCTCTGGCTTCTGACGTATTTTGGTTCCAAACGGAGTCATCTGGCCTGTACGAATAAGCTCTTCCCATTCTGTTTCCTGAACAGGCATAAGCATACTGCCAAGACTGGATGGACCAGGTTCTACAACAAAAATCAGAATATGCAGCATGCCTTTAACCCCTTCTGAACATCTCAAACACAGGAACAAGGGTGTTTTGTTTCAGTTTTCCTCCCCAAGCATTATATGGAATCAGTTTTCATATACAAATTAAAAGTCTAAATTACTGTCATGCATAATACCTGAAGTTAAAAAAAGGCAAAACCCAACAAAAGGCACAGCATGCTACTGTGTATCACCAAAACAGGTTTAACAAGTAACCAGGATGCATCAGGCATGAAACCCCTCCCTCTCCACCCTCTCAAACTCCTGTAACTGCTCGACACCATCTCTTCTCTCTCAGGCTTCATTCACTTCCAAGTTACATTTCACCACACTAGGTGCCTGAATTTTACTGCACAACCCCATTTAAAGAAAAAGAATTAAAGATGCTTGTCTACTAAGAAAATTTTACTGAGGTTTTGACTCCCTTAAGTTTTTTTGAATCAGGAGAGAAGCATGAGCTCCATAAGATCTAGAATCCACTCCAGCCACATCTGCAATGGACAAATAGCATAAGAAGTTTACATCTCTGTAAACAAAAATATAACCCAAAGGTGATGTGTAGACATCAATGGGGTCCAAACATGCCCTGCAGAAACCTGAGGACGAGTGATTGTGGTCACCATCTGGAGTACAAAACCCACCCTCATGTTGCAGACAGTAAGAACAAACACCTAGTGAAACACTGAAATAACAAATATCTTGCTTTGAAGAAGCCTTATTTTTAGTAGTTGTTTGTTTGGTTTTTTTTGAACCACAGTGCAGCCTGTAAAAAAGAAGCACTTCCCCTTCCATTTGTACTGATACTTCCCAACAGTAAGAAAACACAATTTTGTTAATGCTGATTGATAGCATCCAGCATATAAAATGTAATTCAATCATAATGTTAGTAATCTTTATCAAATTAGCTGTGAAAAAATGTTAGGAATTCCAATTTATTAAGCCCAATACTCTAATGTGCCTCAGCCGTCCCTACTGAGCTGAACACGGATTAACATCCGTTTACTAAAACTTCCCACATGAATATGCCATGATCTACAGTTATGCAGGTGCAGAAAATGTGTTCTTAACTCTCTCTTTAAAGGCAAACCACTGAAGTTTATTTCCTTATTGGCAAAGATCTTGCAAACAAGCTTCAAACAAAAAAAAGGCATTACATCAAAATAGAACAGAACTTTCAGCCTTCTCCCATACCTTCATCTTCCTCAAATTCAATCTCATGTACTTTATCAAGAATCTCTGTTCCACCAAGAACTGCTTGAAGACGTTTTTGTTTTGCTTTGATCTTCTTTAGCTGTTGCTCCTGGAACGAAAAATAAATACAAAATTCACTTTTTAATCTGGTTTGTAAACTTGCTATCCTTTCAAACAAGACTTAAATTACTTTATTTGTAGTATTTTCCACCAGAATCTCATTTGAAACAACAACAAAAAAAGACATGCAAAACAGTGTCACCACAATATGTGTAGGGCTCCAACACACAGAACCCACATGTGTGTACAAGCATCTTACAACGTGCATAGTAAGATCATATTATTTATACATACACATTTAATGTGCACATTATGCATTTTCATAAACATTTTTTGAGGTCATTTTATGAATGTGTTGATTCTAGTGAAGGAAGCCCATCAAGCAGATTAGTGAGGTGCACAGAGAACACCAGAGGATTTGTTCATAATTTTCAAGACTGGGTTAATGGTTAGTAAGCCACTAAGAACAGCTATAATATTTAATAAGACTTATCATCTCAGAAGTTATATAATGTTTTGTTAGAAAGAAACTGAAATTGTAAATCAGTCCATCATCCTAATTTTTTTTACACAGTTAATTCAGGAGTGGTCACAGATAATTTAACAGCAAAAACTGTAACGTGAAATCACTTTAAAAAAAAATAAGTGAAAAAAAATCAACATTACAGATGCTGTAATAAGTGTAGCTCATTACTGATACGAAAATAATTCACAGCTGGCTCTTCTGTTACATCTTTTATCTGATTTTAATATCCTCAACTGTATATCTAGTTGTGATGTTGTGATTCCTTGGTGTTGCTCACTTTCATTTATGAAACAAGAAATTCCAAGTATTAAAACAAAGACATAGGCAATGTAAATGTCCTCATTTGTCACTCCATTCTTTGGAAATATTTCCTTACGTAGAGAGGCACATACTTCAGTAAAAATCAAGTTCATGGCAAAATAAGCACATTTTTCTTTTTTGTGAAGAACAGTTCACTAGCCTGCCCATGTCTTCCTGTAGCATTTTTCAAACAGCAAAGGATAAGTATACGGATGTATAGTACAATATATTACCTACTGTGTATGCACTATTATCCTTGCTACTAGAGTACTTTGTACCATAAAACACTTTATCTGTGACAGCTCTCAGGAAATACCCATCTTGTACCAGTCATTAATTTCCCATTTGTCTCAATAAGGGAAGAATTCAGAATTATTTAACTTTTTTTTTTTTAATATTAGAAAAACAAGAGTAGTAAAAGGCCCTTCTCCATGCAAAAACTAGCTCAAGAGCAGATTTAAACACACTGCTTGCCTTCAAACAGCATCCAAAATGTTCTTGAGACTATTAGGACTACTTTTACAGATTATAGTTTTCACACAGGGATTCATTTTTATACTTTGAAGATCTTTAGAAATCGATAATAATGAATTTGCACTGAGGTGTGAACTTACTCTGCAACTAACACCTGCATAAATTGCTTCAAGTAATATGAAAACAAGCAAAATATAGTGTCCAATTGCATTATCATTTTTTAGTGGCTTGTCTGGTTTAATGCACTTATTCCCACTGTTTCCAGATACTTGTTCCTAGAGCTGTGGCCCTCCTCACTCTGTGGCCCTACTCACTCTTTTGATTGGTCAAAGTGTGAACATAGTGTCATCCAAGTTGCTGAAATGATCAAGGTTGAAAAACAAACAACTGAATGAGTCGGTGGCAAACGGCCTGAGACTGGGAAGAAGTGTCTGAGGGCAAAGGACAGTACATTTTTCAGTCAGGTTTAGCATCAGAGAATGTATTAGGGTGCATTTCCATCAGACAGTGAGCTGATATAGTGCTACATTCCTGAACAGAAGCTTCTCTTTTCTCATCTCCTCTTACTATGCACAGCTGTTCAGGTCTATTGCTTACATTACCTTAATGTCTGCTAGGATTGCTCTACAAGCTCCTTCAATTTACTACTCTGGCAGAAAAAAGCTGGAGCTGTTTCTGCCAAATCAATGAGTTAAAATGACTCACAGAAGATAATGATCTGGACTGGTACAAGAAAGACACTGACAATGAAAGAGGATTAAGGAAAGGAAGACCATGAGAGCTGAGATTGAGGTCAACATTGAATCATGCCCTAACAACGCTTTGCTAATTTTCCAAATACTACCAGGAGGGATTTAATTAAATTAATGCAAGTCAGTCTTCTGAGCAGATCCTGAATTTCAGTTTTAGCCTGTTCTGAAACTCAGAATAAAAAAAACAAAAACAAAAACAAAACACACACATAAAAATCAGCTCTTACTATCATATCTTTAAATTACCTATTTACATGCTTTGGAAGAAAATTACACCACTTAAAAAGGGAAGGAATAGCAACTGTAGACTGACTCTGAACTATATAATTAAGCAAGAACTGTATCACATAATGCAAACCTTAACACAAAGTACACAGTAAGCGTTGTCAGCAGGAAATTAATGTAATCCAATCACCTTATTATATTTTTGCCGCTTTACAGAATCTAGTTTTCTGTTTATATCTTTGTTGTTGGCAGCTTGAGGTGAAAGTTGCTCAATAATTTTATTTATTTGTTTCAGAGATGTTGCACATGATCTGAAAAAACAAGATTGCAGTGCACAAGTCAATTCTAGAAAAAAAAACCCAGCACATTCTCTATTCAGACAATTCAGAAATTCCAGAAGCTTTAAGATTAGATTAAAAAAGGTCTAAAGGTAAATTTCTAAATAAGCATCTTATATTTAAGCATCATACATATTTTTTAAACAAAATTTTGCTAGTATTACAATACCAAATGAAAGGAAACTGAAGAAATCATTGCAGTATTTAGTATTCAAAAGTTCCACATCTGGTAATGATAATAAAAAAGTGATAGTGATTGCTTTTATTAAACAAGATAGAAATAAAAAGACAAGACAAAAATCTAAATGGGAGATCTCATGGTTTATTTTTTTAAGACTGTTTTAATAGTTTGATGCCATAATAAGGAAGCCTATTTCTTTTACCTTTACACGAATAAAGACACAAATACAATTCCAAGGAAGACAGACTAGCTCAAATAACTAACATCAACCAACATTAAACTTTCTCTACTCATGCACTACCATTTTTCTTGTTTTCATTATCTAATATGAAATTCAGATTGAATCACATACTATAATCTAGCATCATCTGTTTCTGCTTTTGAATTGATTTGCAAGGAATTTGCCAGGAATTTGCCAGGAAGGAAGCACTGTTCTGCTGTCAGAAGACTCGAATCTAGCTTTGTTGATGTAACTAGCAGAATATTTCATAAGGATACACAACTTAGCCTCTCAAAGCATTATGAAAAATGTCAAAGAAAACTCTTTACAATACCTGCAAAGCAAGCATTATTTCCCTCATATGCATAGAAAAGCACTACTTGAGCCGCTTCAGTTGTCAAGAGTGGAATTGTTGGGCCTCATTTCTCTCCAGCTCTAATCTGGATTCTACCACTGCTCTCACAGGAGATATATTCTATCAGCATCCCAGCTCTCACTGCCATCTTCACTTCTCCATTATCCTTCAACACTTTTGAACCATCCTATCCCCTTTCTCAGTCTTCTGTTTTGTTGCTCTGAAGTACATAATCCTCTTGCACATCTCCTACCTTTTGGCTCTTCCTTGGCCCTAGGGTCTCTTGACACATGCCACTACTGTCCGCTTCCACAAAGCTTTATTTAACAGGACTGCAGGATTTCAACAGGATTTTACTTCACCTTCTGCTTAAATTTGTGTGTATATTATAGAATCATGCAGCTCCTACTGTGAATTCTGTGCCAACTACTCAAAACCAATATTGCACTAACAGAGACTGTCATTCTCACAACTTTGTGCCTAATTTTGCATGCATTCACTGTGTTCCAGGACTTCAACCAACTTGATCACTTTTTACTCATAAGTCTTTACTTTTTTTAGTCCCTCTGTTCAACAAACCAGCTATATCTCTGCTAATTCTCTCCAAATTAAACTTTCAGACTTGCACACTGTATCTTACACAGAAGAGGTTCTACAGGTCTTCGTAAATCATGTCGCCTCACATAAACTTCATTTTATGACTTTTAAGTGGATGGTGAAAATAGAGGGGTAAAAAATTATAAAAAAAATCACAGCATACTTCTTAAAGAAAACCAGGAACATATCAACTGACAGTACTGTACACCACTCTTACAATAACCACATAACCTAACTGCAATGGCTATGCCACTCCATTTTTCCTCTTAATGACCATCTCACTCCCTACCTCCTTCTGCTACACAACACCTGAAATTAGGTCTCAGCTTTGCAAACTTACTTAATTTCACATCTCCACACCCACATTGAAAAGTTAATGAAGTGCATGAAATTAGGCATATGCATAAGAAGAGAGCTATGCAAGAGTACACAAATACCAGATGCCTACAACCCTTTGGAGCACTAAAACCCAGTATTAATGCAATAGATCAAAAGATGCACAGGTAGAATTATTTGCCTGCAGTAGTTCACATAGTAACTCTACAACGAGACTAGAAACAGAAAGGGGGATCTAAGATCAAAATTCAAAAGATTTGTGGCTCACATCCCTCAAAGTCTTTTACTATCAATATACCATGTTAATTAAGCATTTGATTATTTTATGGTGTCATTAAGTACTTCATACAGGGATTTGTGATAAGGTTATTTTGGCTCTAGTACACTCAATTATATGGAGTCACCCAACTGACAGAAAGAACATAACCAGAAGCAGACAACCAGAAGCACAAAAAAATGAAGATGTGGCACTTTTTCCAACTATAACTTTGAATAAGAGTATAATGCAGCTCACCACTGCCAAGAAAACAGAAAAGTATTTTGAAAACATAGCAGACAAAGCAGGAAAAGGAGATGTACAGTCCTGTATTTCCTTGATGCATGACTGAATTAGTCAAATAAGAGCAATGAAGCATTGCTCTGACATGAAAAGTATTTTCTCCTTTTTTAAATGACAGGTGATGCAGAAGAGTACATGTGACCTAGTGCTTTTAAAACATCTTTTCAGCTTCCAACGTTTTTAAAAACATGAGACACCGAACCTCATTAGATAGTCAGTAACAGAAAGGAACAGTAAGGAAGGACACAAAATTTACCTTAAGTCATCCAGTACTGACTGATATTCTTTCTCTGCATCAGCTATTTTTGTTGCTTTATTAGCTTCATTAATTGCATTATCTACTTGCTGAAGAACTCCTTGCTCCAATACATCCTGGTCATAGACATCAACTCCTAAATCTTTGAGCTCAGCAGCCTGTGCACTATACGAGACAGACTGAATCTGCTGCCTGTTGATCTGTAAAAGGGGCTGTGCTCTTCTGGGCACCTCCACGGGGACAGCCATGGAAGTGGAAGACTGGCTGGCAGAGCTGGGAACTCTGTTACCCAAGTCACTGTTACAAATGCCATTTTCTTGCTCAGTTTCCAATTCCGCAGCATTATGCTGGCAATTATTGCTTGAAGTAGTAATGGGGTCTTGTTCTTGGATACTGTCTGGCAGGTGGCTGTTGTCTGTTGGCATCCTCTGCTCAAAGGCAACAAAGAAGAACCACATGATCATAACAACATTCAGATGCAAAGTTCCTCATAAAGACTGTGCCCAAATAAAAGTAAGCTAAACAACAAGCAAGTTGCTTTATGAGAAATTCTTGTTTCAAAACACCCAGTGGTCTCTTCCTCCGTAAGTCCTCCCCCCAAAGGCTTCTCCACAGGAATTTCCTCAATCAAAAGGAAAAAGTGTCCAAAACTTCTTAAAGACAACTATACAGGATAATCCTGGAAGACACTGATATCATGACAAACAAAACAACCAGCAAAAATTACTGTCCTTGCCAGACAGCAAACTCAGTCTTGTGTGTAAATGGTCATGCTTCAGAAGACTGTGAACAACGAAAACATATGCAACTTAACATATCCAAAATAACAAAACCACAAGTTGTTGAAACAGTGTAAGACTTGCCAGTGAAAGCACTGATGACAAGAGCTGGCTGTAGACTTTAGTATGACAGCTGAGCTCTGAGGTAGAATATAAAGCACCCTAGTTATTGGGAAATTAATGAGATTGACTTACCAAGGCAAGCCTGGAGCTAGTACTATTGAGAGCCTTCAGAGCGAGATGTGTTCTGAAAGGATGTACTTTTTAAATTAAATTCGGCGAGAAACAAGTGCTACTAACTTGCAGGAAGACATTAATAAGGCAGGTGCGCTTCATCGGTAGCCTCTCCTAGCATGGCAGCCCGTGGATCTATCCCAGCTCGCGGTTTTCTTCCATCGGCTTCCACGCACGCCTGGTCCCGCATTCAGGCAGCAGGTCCCATGACAACCTCGCGCACCGCCCGGTTGCCCCCCGGGCCTCCATCCACCCGCGGCCTGCACCGCTCCCCAAGCCGCCCCGCCTCCCCACCCCTCTCGGCAGCACGCCGGCTGCGGGGCAGGCCTGCCGGCCGAAGCCCATCCCTAGCGACCGGCGACAAGCCCCGGCCGAGAGCGGAACCCCCGGCCCACCACAGAGCTGAGCTCACCTCGCCGCGCGGCACCGGCACCGGGACCCGCTCCCGCCTCCGCCGCTCGCTGCCCGCCCACGCCGGGCGCCGAAACGTCACTTCCGCAGCGCGGGTGACGTCATGTGCACATGCGGCGCGGACCGGGGGTGGGGCGGGGCGGTGGCGCCGCTGGTGCCGTGCCGGGCTGCGGGGCGAGGGGCCGGGCTGCGGGGCGAGGGGCCGGGCTGCGGGGGAGGGGCCGGGATGCGGGAGAAGGGGCCGGGCTGCGGGGGAGAGGCCGGGCTGCGGGGCGAGGGGCCGGGCTGCGGGGGAGGAGCCGGGATGCGGGAGAAGGGGCCGGGCTGCGGGGGGAGGAGCCGGGCTGCGGGGCGAGGGGCCGGGCTGCAGGGGAGGAGCCGGGCTGCGGGGGAGGAGCCGGGATGCGGGAGAAGGGGCCGGGCTGCGGGGGAGGAAAGGGGCCGGGCTGCGGGAGAAGGGGCCGGGCTGCGGCGGAGGGGCTGGGCTGCAGGGCGAGGGGCCGGGCTGCGGGGGAGGGGCCGGGCTGCGGGGGAGGGGCTGGGCTGCGGGGCGAGGGGCCGGGCTGCGGGAGAGGGGGCCGGGCTGCGGGAGAAGGGGCCGGGCTGCGGGGGAGGGGCTGGGCTGCGGGGCGAGGGGCCGGGCTGCGGGAGAGGGGGCCGGGCTGCGGGAGAAGGGGCCGGGCTGCGGCGGAGGGGCCGGGCTGCGGGGCGAGGGGCCGGGCTGCGGGGGTAGCGGCCGCTGCCGTCAGGCTGCGGGGCGGTGCGGTTTTACCTGGCAGTGCTCGGGCTCGGCCGGGGCCGCTGTCACGCAAGCGGTGCTGGTGGCAAAGGTGCCTGTAGACCGGAGCCACGGAGGATCTGCTTGCAGGGACCACTTCTGAAGTTCAGTTTCCCCCCCTTGTCACGCCTTCACATCAGGTGTTTGTCCTTAGCAAGACCGGGGAAAGGAAACGCGATCTGGTGGTTCCAAAATAAGCCCAGGACTCGAAAAACAGGTGGTGTTGAGCAAATGTATAATTTGATTGCATTAAGGTTCCTTCAAGGCAAAAAAAGGGAAGGATGCTACACAGCTAGGGATGGAGCAGCAGGATTCCTTCTAGGCTTCCTAATCAGTGGGTGGGAGGAGCAGTCTTAAGGACTACAGGTCTCCTGCATGCTGGGCTCTGTAGCATCAGTGTGCTCTATTTTCTACATTCCTTTTCATTTTGTCCCTAATTTTCTGGTAGTAAGAAAAACAGAAAACAAGATTTTCTCCAGGGTTCCTTTCAGTTTGTTTGCCTTCTTTCTCCTTCCTTCTGTGTCCCTGTTCCAGTGGCATGGGAGTGCTGGACTCATCCAGAAGCTTCTGCTTAGAGCAGCAGAACTATTTATTGGCTGACAGCTTTGGGCCAACTGTGAGAGGATATGATATACATGGAAGTGGTTTGCTAATTAAATGATGAGGCAGATAGAGTTTAACAGGGACAATTTGTAATTCATTTTGACCACAGAGTTGCTTTCTTCAGTTGTCTTCTAGTTGTCCTGCTCCAGGCATTGTTAATGCCATCTTTTTGCAGTGACTGGCTTGAAACAAGATACAGATTTAAAACTATGTACTGGTTTTTTGTAAATTATTCAGGGGTGGAGACAAGGCATATATAAGTAAGTAGCAGTCATGATACCTTATCCTTCACACTTAATTTTGACAAAATGCTACAGACCAAGAGAAAAAAAAAGCTTGCCCAGTAATAATACTTTTATAGTACACCTTTGATCCAAGGAAATCCCAGATCCTACTCAGCAGTCACTCTGCATATAGCAAATTATGATTGTAGCTGCAGAAATGTCAGCGTTGTTTAACAGAAGAATAGCAGAGATGGTGTTTGTGTATGACTAGATGTAATGTTTTAATCATGAAAGTTGAAGGACCTAGGTTGGGTGCATAAGGAGAGAAGACAACTTGCATTAGATTTTGGGCTTTGTCTTTACACTCTGCTCTCTTGTGCACGTGGATGAGATCTTCCCTTCCGTCTTCAGACTATACAGTCCCAGCTCTTTTCAGCTTTTCCTCACAGGGCAGGTGGTAATCTAAACTTTTTTTTTTTCCCAAAAAATTTGTGGCATACCTGAAACACGCACAGAGTCCCTACACATTTTCTCCAAAGAAGGAGTTGTGTTACTATTTCTCATAAATCACCACCAGTGACAGTTCTAGTAAAATACTGTATCCTACCACGTTCTCCATGTTGCCAGCTCTAGGACATGTTATACGATTTCCTTTAATACTCATTGTTTGAGTATCAATGAATAACTCAAAATTGTTGGTAGCTTGAACTACAGTTACATGTCCTTGACTGAAGGTGTTAGTTTCCCTTCCTTCCATTCCCTTTTTCCCTCCAGCCCCCAATGTCTGGAAGCCCCAAGAAAACACAGATGTGTTCCTCTGAAGTCTGTAAGGCCAAGACCCAGAAGGCCAGCGGGCAAATAAAATAGTGCTTAGTTGATATACTTACTGTTTCCTTTGCTCTGAAATATGCTATTATTGCAAATATCCATTACATGCACACAGAATCACACACAGAATCATCATGGTTGGAAAGGACCTCTCATATCACTGAGTCCAACCATCAACACAAAAAAACCCCAAACCAAAACAACAAAAAACCCCCAAACAAACAAAAAAAAATGCCACACAACACAAGCACAACCCAGAAAAACCTCACACCCACACACACCTCACCAAAAAGCACCCACAAAAAAACCACACAATGTTGATCACTAGAACATATTATTGCTTCAAAGTGGTTACTCAAAACAAAGCAGTTACACTG
This sequence comes from Apus apus, assembly GCF_020740795.1. NCBI lineage: Eukaryota > Metazoa > Chordata > Aves > Apodiformes > Apodidae > Apus > Apus apus. Next base: position 18,488,667 of record NC_067285.1, on the reverse strand, counting down.
GTATTGTGACTGACTCCAAACATCCCTGGTAGAGTGTGCTCATGAAGATCCCTGTTGTGCTCTGTGTATGTGGGGATGTAGGGGACTGAAGATGGTCTTTGTTGGAGTGTTCCAAAACCATGATACAAAAATGTGGGAGACCCTTCAGGCAGAGACTGGTCAAAGTCATCTGTCTGTGAAACATTATATACACTGGGAATGATGTATAAATAATAAACCTATTGTGCAGCTAGTCTGTTTTCTGTGATTCTGAATTGGGTAATGAAAAATAAATTCTGCAAATGATTGTCAGTGATGAGGGGAAAAGGGGAAGTGGTTTAATTTTTATTCCTTTTTTTTTTTTTTTTTCAATTTTCTATTCTAAAAGGTTATCCCAAGAGTCATGGCCTGGGAATTCTATGAGAAACACAGCGATGTGCGCAGTGTAGGCAGTAATAATCTACCATGTGTAAGTCCCTTGTTCTTAGCAGGAGATGATCCCCACAATCTCTATAGTGGCCTGGTTGTACTGTTAAGGGTGTGCCATGCCAACAGTTGGCCAAATCTTCAGTCTTGCTTTTTTGATTAGGCTTTTCCTCCACAGATTTGAGTATGTATTTTGCCAAACTGAAGGCTAAGGAAGGACTTTGTGACATAACGTATTTACAGATTTTGTTCTGAGGAAATCCTGTACATGACCAACAACTAATTGCAGTGGAGCAGCTGCACAGAAAGGCTCAGACTGACTGGCTAAGAAAGAAAGTAACCTGAACCACTACATTTTAAGAGTTAAGTAACCCCAGGATTTGAACATCTTCAAGCTCTCATCACACAAGTGTATGCATGTGTTAAAGTGACCTGAGATGGCTGAGCCTCAGGCATGTTACTGCTACTCTTATTTATGGAACAATCCCAGTGGCACAGTGCTTTGCTAAATATTTAAAGACATTCCTTGTCCTGAAATGCTTTGGCCCAAGATTTTTCATTTATTCATAGATTCATAGAGCTTAAGGCCAGATGGGACCTTTAGATCATTTTTTCTGACCTCCTGTATGACACACCGCGAAAATTTTCACTCAGTAATTCCTACATTAGGCCTGTCTCTTGGAGCTGAGGTAGCACAGATGGTTTAGCAAGACATCACGTTTTGATTTAAATGTATGTAGTAGGAAATCTACTACATGGCTTGGTAGACTGTTCTAGGGGCTAACTCCCCTTGTATAAAGTAATATGTCTCAAGTAGCCTGAAATACACTAGGTTTAAAAAAATCCAGGTGCTTAAATAAGTGCTGGCTTGTTAGACATAGTGAAGACTTCAACTGGCTCTTTGGAAGAAGCCTTAAACACAACTTTGTAAAATCTGAGTTCCAGAAAAAAAACCTTGCCCTTATCTTCTTGGAGGTCTGCAATGTGATGGGCACCTCAGATTCCACCTAAAGCTTCCCTGAGCAGCTAGCTGTGCTACAGCTGTTCCTAGAAATGCTGCTATTTCAGATGAGCTGATCGGCTGGGTAATCTTGTCCTGCCTGAGGCCAATTTAGGAGCTGAAAATCCCAATACTCTGCTAAGAGGGGTCAGAGAGTCAGGTATGGAGCATCCTAGTGCCCACAGTCTGCACCATTCTGTTAAAAAAACAGATGGTGGTGGCAGATTTTAATGCTGATCAGTTCAGCTTCTCTAGTTTTCAAACCTTTCCTGATGAAGTATCAGCTGCGGGTCTGAGCCAACACCCTAGGAAGTTTCTGTGCTGGTAGTGAAAATGCTATACACTGAAGCACACTGACACTTTTGAAACAAAATGCTAAAGCTGTGAAATTGTGATGAAAATAGATAATAAATGATTTAGGGGCTACATTACTTCTCAGGAGGGCACAGAACTGCTGGCAGCATTGGCAGAAATGGGAATTCCATCCACAGTAATAAAGCATCTGTATCTCTTTGTACTAGTGAGTTGAGTGGCAAATATCTCTCAGAGCCATGCCAATGTAATAAAGCTAATATATCAACTTAAGAGAGATAAGCTCTTTGAAAATGACTGTGTAGTTTGCAAGCAATAGTTTTTACTCTTTATACTGCAGAGAAATAAAACTGGTTTGGTTTTTTTAATCCCTCTCTCTCCCTGCTGTTGTGCATTTAGGAAATTAAATGCAAAAATCTACTCCTAATGAACTACTAGGTTGGAAAAATCATGACTGCAAATGGGAACAAATTCCAGAAGTGAAGGTTTCTCCTACTACTTTATTGTAGTTAGATTGCCTTATATGTTTCCCACAAATATTGCTAAACTAAGGCTCACATGTCAGAAGGTGCTTGAGAATGCCAATTTTTTAGGAAAGCTCCATGTTTGTGATTATTTGGGCTGCCTGTTTCTGGAGAAGAAGAAAACCAGTAACTTTCTAGCCAAATCTGCTGCAACTTGTAGAATAATGTTCCTGAGCTGGCAGCCAGACCGCTGAATCATAGAATATCAGGTTGGAAGTGACCTCAAGGATCATCTGGTCCAACCTTTCTAGGTACTACTATAGTTTATATGAAATGGCTCAGCACCCTGTCAGGCTGAGACTTGATGTGGGGGGAATCTACCACTTCCCTTGGGAGACTATTGCAACGTTTGATTGTCCTCATGGTGAAAAAATTACCTCTTGTGTCCAATTGGATTCTCCCCAGAAGCAGCTTGTGCCCATTACCTCTTGTCTTTTTCATGTGACTCCTTGAAAATAAGGAATCTCCATCTTCTTGGTAGCCACCCTTTAAGTACTGGAACATTGTAATAAGGTCTACCTATCTTTTATAGTTCTGTGTACACAGTGCTTTTTAGAGTCCCAAATAAAAAGCAAATAGATGTTAGTTTTAAGTATGGAGTAAGCATATAATAGGATTTTGCAGAGAAATTTCATGTATCTTCTGTAGGCATATAGGGTAGTTGAACCTAGAAACTTATTGTGCCTTTGAAAACCAGCCTTTCACATTTTATGTGCCACAGAATCACAGAATCACAGAATTGTCAGAGTTGGAAGGGACCATGTGAGGTAAAGACAATGGGAAAGGAGCAGCTAGAAGGATTTGATAGGTGAGAGTTATTGTGTTGAGGTAGAAGAATGACTGAGGTAAGATGGCAACATGGAAAGCAAGCAGTGAACAGAGCCTTTGAATATGGGGGGTTTCTGCATTGGTGCCCAAGGTGCAGGAAGCACTATATTAGTTTAAGTAATTACCGAATAATTTGATATTAACTTTTGGTCAAAATTAGAACAATCAGAAACAAACAGTTCAGATTAACCAAATGTTTTGGTCGAGATATGGGGGGAGGCATTATATACTTTCCAAATTGAACACAAATGCAGTTTTGAGTCCCTTCTTCAGATCTGCTCAGCAGGAAACTTATGGTGAGGCTCTAGCCTTCATACCGCAGAAGCAGCATCTTCTGCTATACTCTTACACAGCTGACAACCTGTGCTGGGTCTTCTTGCAGCGTACAATGGTTCATAAAGCTCGCTGGCAGAGCCATGCTAAGACTGTGCTTGAACTGTCAGATGGTAACAGGAAGACAAACATATTCTAGTACTCGAAAATCTTTCACCTCCTCAAAAACTGGGTTGACAGGGCCAGAGCTGGTAGCGGCCACATGCCTACTTTAACACTAGAGGGTAGCATCGCCTCAAAGAAATCACAAAGGCTTCTAAAATAGTGCAATTTAAAACGATTTATATGTCTTGGAAGAGAACAAAACACTGATTTCTTTTTAAAGCCTCTGTTTTTGTTGGACTACATTATGAGAGGCCTCATTTGTTGCCCAGATTGCTCTTGGCCAGGGTGAAATTCAACCTTCCTGATGAGGCAGGCAGATTCAGCTTGCACGGCTCTGCTTTGTCTTAGCTGGGCTCTCCTGGGACAACCTTATGCACAGGGCCTGGAGGTAGTTCAGCCTCTATAAATAGCTCATTGCTGAATACTTGTGTGAGCAGATTTTGAAGACTGTGCCAAAGGATAAAGAGTTGTATTGCTTTAGTTCACTTTAGACTGACACACTCAAACAGATTTCCCTGTCTGGCCTCAGTTTGTACTCAAAGCAGAGGCCAGGAAGATGAAATGTCAGTACCTCACTCTGTATTTATTCTCCCTAATTGCAAGTCTATAAGCAAAATAATAGGGATCAACTTAATGGTGGTGGCTGTGTAGGGATGGTTGTGGTCTCTGAGGAGGCTTTACCTTTCCCCCTTTCCCCCTTTAGCTCCTCCCATTTCAGCATGGGTCCTGTACTATATAAGGGATAGATAATAAGGCATAGATAATGCCCAGCTCCCTCAGTCGTGGTAAGACAGTAAACCTAATCTTACTAGGTTGCACAAAAAATCCCATAGAAATATGAGTAGATATTTGAGTGCTCTAAAGCAGTTGGTGGTAACCTGGAGTTGTGTAAAGCATAGACTGTACTGAGCAGAGAGCTGAAAGTTACATTTCTAAGGTAGGAACCAGGTATCTGAAAATCGTGCAAGTTAATTCCAGGAAAGATGGAGAGAGACTATGATTATCTGGTCTTTCCCTCACTCCTCATTTTCAGGAGTAACAGTGGTTCATGGAGAAGGGGAGTAAGATAAAGGGTCCAGGAGCTCTAGGTATCCTGCCCAAATCTTTCAGTGAGGTCTGTTCATTGGACATGCTTGTTTCTCCTTCTCCTAGACTTATATCTGCCTTGCCTCAGCTGGTGAGCACAGCTACACCTAGTAGGGGAAGGGGGAAAAGTGCTCTGAGGCAGTCTTTTCCAGTCAGGTAGGAGGGGTGAAACATTGCTGGGGGAGCAGGAGAGGCAGAGCTGGGATGTGCAGATGGGGTCAGAAACAGATGTGAGAAGAAAATATGTAGAAGGGGACCAGAGAGGAAAGAACAGATGTGAAGAATGAGGAAAGGACTGTTATGAAATCTGGAGATCATAATTAATTTTTGAGCAAACGTGTATAGGTGGCTTTGAGTGGACTTAAATCTTTGAATTAAAGTGAGGTATAGCATACATGCTGATGGGCACAGGTGCTCTGAGATCTGTGTGATGAAGGTCTTGAGAGACAGAACTCATAAGGTGCAAGTTGAAGACACTTCAAATGGATGGCAGGATTTTAAAAGAATTATAAAATGTGTAAGTTACAGCTATCAAGACCATGTTTAGAGTAATTTATTCTGTTTAATGAATTTATCCTGTAACAAGTTGCAGGCAATGCCTTTCATCCTTTTGGCAGACTTAAAATGTCCTGAGTCTCTGCTGGTGTGGGACTTGGTTCCCTGTTCCTATCGCATTGTGCTGCTCCAGCTCAGCCATATACCGCTTCTAATAAAGGAACTTCCGCAGTGTCTGTCTGCAGTTTCATTCTGTTGAATCCCTTGGACACATCATCTGTGATTCTCACCAAAGCCCTGGAGATGTGTTTTGTTAAACAGCTAGAAGAAAATTGCATTGGGAAAGCTGCTGATGTGGTTCCTTTTGCCTTTCAGAACATAATCCCACAGATCTGTAGTTATTATAGCAGATCTCTGTTTAGAGCAAGGAAGATTTCTCAAGGTGCTGTTTAAGACTTCCTGGTTTGTGCTGCAAATTGTTAATCAGTCCATGACAGCATAAATAAAATTAAAGGGTTTAATTAAAACTAATGAATGAGTGAATGGAGAATACACAACATGTTCCACTTGCAGAGCACTGGTGCTGAGAATAATTAAAATGTCACAAAGTAAGAGATGTCTTAGTAAAAATGTTGGAGCTGCAAAAATAGAGGCCCCTAAACTTTGGTAGTTTGGGAAGGTTTTGCTCTTTAAATTGGTTGAAATCCGTTTATGTAAGTTAGGGGAAAGATACAAAAATATATAAGAGTCTGATTTTTATTAGAATGGAGTCAAAGTTGGAAGCTTGGTGCCAAACAAACCTGACTGCATTTTGGATCAGTTTGAATGTCTCTGAAGAGCTGTTTTCATATTGTATTAATCCCAAGACCATAACACCCAGGGCATTAGTTTCTTCTTTTGACTCATCTGTGACTGTATTTTTGCAAAATAAAGTTATTATTACAAACTATTATGTTGTTGTTACTTTTTAATGTTCTAGCTACTCAAAGCAGAAGCATTCTTTTGGTTTAAACCCAAACCTGGACCACAACCTAAATTAGATGTGCCTTTGGCTCAGGTTTGGTGTATGTGACATGGTCAAATAACAGGCCAAAATATAATTTTAGCTGGACTGTTTTAAATAGATCCAGGGGGTATGAGGTGGGGGTTAGAAAGATGAGGCCAAGAGACTGAACAGACTGCTGTAAAGTTCAGGGTTACAGATTAGACCCAGAATATCAGTTCTAGGAATCATAGGAAAGCATCTTCCATCTTGCTGCTTTACAGTGGCTTCCTGTTTTCCGGGGGACAACATGTTTGGTACCACCCGTCTGTGACCCATTCTGAGGCTGGCGTTCTCCATCTCCTCAGCTCTGGACTTTTTCCCAGATCTCCTGACCCTATGACATCTTTTGAGGCAAGCAGCCTGTTGGAGGATGAAATAGGATCTGGATAAATGTCCTGGCTGCTGACATCACTGATGAAATAGTAATGCCCTCAGCCTGCTTTCTGTGTCATAATGACCCAAGGTGAGCATCAGAGAGGGACATTACTCAGTGTAGGGCTTTAACCACATATGTTGGGAGGTTTTAAAAGTACCATACCTCCATCAAGTGCCTCTAGAGGCCATGATCTAATGGCAGGCAGTATTGGATGCAAGTTAGAGTGGGGTGAAAAGGTGAAGATAATCTCTGAAGTATGTGGCTATGCTGTTGAATAATCCTGGCTCTGTATCATGTAATTGCTTAAGATGGCTGAGTAAATAAATTTACCCTAAGAATTTCCACCAGTTTAATTTGGTAGGTTAAGGCTAGAAGAACAGTGCAACTTCCAAATGGCATCATGGAATCTTCCACGTCCAGACTGTGTATCCAAAGCCTCACTACTAATGGTATCTACATTATATTCCATCTCAATGCTTGGCTGTCTGTTTAGCAGAAGATCAGACTAGGTTATGATAATGGTCCCTCTGAGCCTTAAACATTTATAAAGGAATGAGTAGACTTTGCCAGGAACTCAAGTGATGTCTTAATGTTACATTAAATAACATTTGAAAGAATGACATATCCTTATCTTATTCACCATTGTCTTAATGCTTTGACATTATGAATAGTGTGGAAAAAGGTATCCCAAAAATGCACTTCTCTCAGAAGAAAATACTTTTGAAGAATACAGAGTTTTTATGCCTAAAGTTTTCTCTTTCCATATATGTTTTTGGCATATTTTGGTCCAAAATTCAAATATTTTGGAAACAAAACATTGAGAGTCTACCTAAGAAAAAAATGTAATGCTCCCTGCACCTCACTTTGGATGTGTTCGAGTTGGAGGAAGTCATAATGAAGAAAAAGTAGGCCTTTCTGTATGCTACAAATCCCAAATATCTAGACATTACCAAAGCAGACTAGACTTTCTGACTCACCCTATAGCATTAGGGGCCTTGGTTACCCAGAAAAAATAATAATGAATAACCAACAATTGGAGTTAATTATGTGTGGTCAGTTCTTCACATAAATTATGCTGATTTATGTGAATTCTTAGATTTAATGGCTACATTAATAATTAACTACAAATTAAAAATAATCACAAGTGCAATTGAGAAAATATCTTCCCACTGGTTACTTTATGATTCAGTTTCAATTAAGGGTTTAGTACTTATTTTCAATCAACCAAGTCTTGTGTGCTGCTCCTAGTGACATCACTGTAAATCTGGGATGAGGTTCTTATGAAGTCAGTGGCATTACTCCAGATTTGCATAGATCTAGCCAAAAGCAAAATAGAGTCCTTTGGCTAAAGCATTCCCTTATCTTCAAAGGGAATTGGTTTCATCTGTAACAAAATATCTCAGGGTTGCCTAGGTTAAGCCTAGTTATTTGGCTTCACTGAGGCTCTTTGGGTGAATGAATCTTTTTAGATTTGAGCCTAAAAGGTTGAAATCCATAAGCAACCTTCCATAGACTTCACTGGAACAGATCCAGGCTCCATAGAGCCTCTACTAAGAGGCTTTTTGTTATGGTAGATGCCTTAAGGTTGCAAAAATTTATTGGGCTTTTCATAAGCATTCAAATAAAACCATATATTTCCTAAATTCCAGTAGCTGCCAAGTATGATTGCAGTGTAGCTAGAAAGAGGAAGGAATGAGGTGTTTGGGACTCTTTTCTTGCTAGTCTGTGTTTGCAAGGGATAATGTAAGTTTATTTCTTAATTTTAGTGCTTGCTGTGCAGTGGGGTATATGGTGTTTACCTCTAGGCTGTAGGAATGGTTAGGTATGGCAAAGCAGAGCAATACCTTTATTTAGGTATATGCAAAAGTACTGGAATGTTTTCCTTCAGGGCACATAGCAGCAATGCAGAGCCAGTAATTTCTGCATTAAGATATATGTCAGTCCATTCAGGATGTTGTCACACCTCTTCCCCATTCCTATGTCTTGCTGAAATAATAATATAAAGTAGATCTAGAATTAGTTTACAGAGACCAAGATTTTTATCTGATGAGTTATTTGCATCCTTTCTGTGTAAGGGAATGCTGGGATGGTGCAGCTCTTCGCCAGTTGTCAGGTAAGCTGATACTCCTGGAAGTGTCTGTCTTACTGTGTATCAATATCACTGCTGTTCAGCATATGTAGGGAGCACAATGCTCCCAGGGCTGCTGGGTGAGAGTAGGTGGCAGCACCATGCATGCATTGTAAGGACAGGCTGGAGGAAACTTGTCTCAGGGTAGGCTGCTGCCGTTACAACAACACAAAACCACAAAATTTAGACTAAATATCAAAGAGCTTCCTGACAGTTAAATTTATTACAGTTAGGTCAGCTTAAAGAAACATCAGAAGCCCTATAGCATGGGTCACAATCAACTATGATATACCCAAACCTGGGAGAATACTATGTGAGGAATAATCTTAGATTCTTCTATCTGGATGATGAAGAAAAGCAACAGTAGGGAAGTAAAACGCTGCGGCAAAGGTCCAGAGCGGCTCAGAAGTTTCTGACCCTAGTATGTGATTGGAATTGCCCTTGTTGCATTTTGTGTATTGCTGCTTGTAGTATTCATCTGATTTTAGACTGCTTATGCCAGCAGGCCATGAAGTCATGCAGCTGTGAATCAACTGAAATGACTAGGGTAGGATCAAAACTTAATTCTATAAAGAAACCATCTTAAAAAGGACAGGAGATCAAAGCTAGGATTAATAGAGCCTTCCAGTGTACACCTCCAATGGCATGTCAGAGAGTTGTCAGTATCCCTGATACAATTTACTCTGCATCAAAAACACCAACCTCAGCAAGTACAGAAAGTGAAAGCAATTTTGGAATGATCTGTGCTAGAACAATTCCCTCCACAATAGGTCTAAGCTAACCCAAACTGATGCTTTTTACACAAATGATTATAAATAGAAGCCAAAATTTTGTCAGACCACTAGTGCAAATTTAACATATTGGCCCCTTGGTGTCGTTTGAAGAAAATTAATGCAGAGGGCCAAAGAGACAGAGTCTGCAATATGTAATGCTCTGGAGACATAGCTGAGATTTTGTTCCTAGTGTAGCAGAAATAAATGCTCTTGGCAAGTCATAGGGGAGAAATAAGACATGTGCATAAGTAAGATTAATCAGTAAAGCCAGTGTTTATCTCATGAGTCATATCTCACATCGAAAAGGCCAAGGTTTTTGCATGTTGTATTTGTGCTACTACAGGAAAGGAAAAATAACAGAGAATCTTGTGTGCAAATTGTGCTGTAGATTTAGAGAATGTGCAAAGCACTAGTGAGAATGGGGGAAGGAGAAGTAAGAGGAGGGGCTTATTTTTCCTCTCTCAATAGTAATCTAAGTGTGAAATCATGGCCCAAGCAAAATCAGTGACAATGCTCCTGTGGCTCTTAGCAGGGCCAGGTCCCACCCATGGTTTGTACATACTGGGTTACAGTGGAAGGGCTTTTACTCAGGTAAACTCTCAGAGAACTAGGTGGGAGTGACAACTGGCCAAAGAGCCTGATTGTCTCTGCTGGAAATGCTAAATCTGTTAAATCAGAGGCAATAGAAATTTTCTGCCGTCAGAGACAAATAGGCTTTTCCTATTGTTGTGTGAGCCATCATAGTGCAATTGAATAATGAGGGAACCAGAGTGAAAGTAGTAGCTGGCAGACCTCTGGGCTGCAGATCCCTTGCTCACCTCCCCTTCCAGGCAGCATATACAGGAATGACCTAAGGCAGAAGTGCCGCTTCTCTTGTGTGCTGAACAGTGATGGCTGGGTGTGTGCTGCTTTGCCTCCCTTTGCAGCAAACCAGTCTGCTAGCTGTTTGCCCTTTCTGCAAGGACAGAGAGGTGTGGAAGGAGAGACTGGGTTTCTACAGCATAGTCCTCTGATTAATTCTTAGATCTCTTAGATTTCTTGGCACAGTCAGACTTTGTGATGCACTGGGCGTGTTTTTGCTTTGCATCAAAGAGTTCTCGTCAGGGTCCAGGAGAAAGTACATCAGATTTTCCTTCAGGGCATGGAACAGAGATACCTAGTCTTGCTTTATTAAAGTGTGTTGAAGGGGGCAGATAGAAGCACTCTTCATCTGTTTACCTCTCTTTTCTTGAGTGTTCCTTCCCCAGAGGTTTTCTGATTTTAACTTTTAGAGCTCAGTGGAGTTGTCAGGCACAAGCCACCCTCACTGTGAGCAAGGGAAGACAGGAGTCCTTTCAATATAGCAGAGATGATTGTAAGTCACTGGAAGGACTGCACCTCCTCTTGGAGAATCACATCTTGAGATTCTGCCCAGGTTGTACAGCTTAGTGATGCTCCCACATGAGTCCAAGCCTTCAAGGCACAATCTGGCTCTACTAGTTTTGGTCAGTGGCTATCTAGGCAGGTTCCCCCAGGACTGAAACAAAAGACCTCCCATGCTGAAAACACGTGGGTCTGTCCACACTGTGCTGAAGTGGACTCAGTGTTTAAGGTCTGTAATGGACTTACATCCTTGGGTAAATGACTACAGGGCTCATGAGGGGGGTAAATAAAGACTGGTCAAAGAGTGGCCTGTAGTAAATGGAAACACAGGTGTCAAGTGCTGGGAATCCTGGGCACCAAGGCAACAAGGTGGGTGGATAGGGGTCCCAATTTCATTTACATGGCAGGGCTTGATATTGGAAGCACTGTGGAAAAACATTTGTTGCTGCAGTGTCAAAACCAAGCTGTTAAGCTCTCTGTGTCAAAAATGCTGTCCTGCTCCCGTCTGTTGGAGGGAAAGCTAATAGCTGTCCTACTCTTCAGGACAAGTTTTTTCGCCTTTTTTTCAAGTCAATTTTTCACTTGCCAGTTTTCCTAGAATAGGAAAACCAAGTGGTACCCTCATACAGTTTAGTATATCAAACACTGAGCAGGCAAAATAGGACTCAGTGGAATAAAATCAGAAGGGGAAAAAGTGCCTTGCTTGCACCACAAACTCACCCACTGTGAAACATTGCCAAAGGGTTTTGGATGCTGATGCCAGGTAGGGAAGAAACCAGCAGCTGCAGGGTTCTGCTAAATGGGGAAAAGAGGGAAGATGCAGAGTGCCAGTAGGCTGGGCAGCCCTGGACAGCCCTGCTGGAACCCAGGGACGTGCTCATGTTTTGGCTGCAGGCAGAGTGACAGGCCACCTGAGTGTGCATTCACAAGGCACCAGTGCCTGGTTTATTGGGATGTGAGGGGAAACTTTGTGAGCTCTGTGCCCAAGTCAGGGTCCAAATATAGAGCTTTTTAAAAGTAAGACATAAAGCTAACGGTAGCTGTGTCGGAGCTTTTAGTGCAGGGATATGTTAGCTGTCCTGCTGCTGGCTCATTTGTATTAAGCATCTTAAATAGAAAGTGCAGACAAGAGGAACTGATTGCCAAATGCATTGGTAGATAAAAGATGCAAAGGTGGAGTTAAAGGTGAGTTTGTGTATCAGTCATTTAAAGGTTAAAATCATGTTGTAATTAGCTGTGCAGTTCCAGGAACTTCTGAATACAAATTATATTATCAAGACAGCCTGTCATGCTAAGAACATGCAATTGGAGCTTTTTTGCCTTCAAGTGATGAAGATGAAAACACAATTAAAATGATAGACCTAGATTGAAAAATCACTGTATCCCTGCCCTGTGAGTTGTGAGAAGATAAAGTCTCACTTGTATGCACAGATTTGTGCAGTGAATGGACCTGTTAGCTACCTTGCAGTTTCTTTCTTTGCCTGCTTAGAGTCACTTTGTTCTCCTTGGGTGTGGGGAGGGAATAAATGGATGAGTGTAAGTGCTGATAAACTTACCTGCTTCTAGAGTCCCAGCATAGTGCAAGTGCCTTGGGACAGAGTACTTGCCTCATGTTAGAGAGTTCAGTGACTTGTGCCTCCCTGTTTTCTGGTCCAGCTCTGTATTGTCTCATAGCAGAGACATCCTCTGCTCTGCAGCTGTCATAACACTTGCAAACCACCCACTCTTCACAGGAGCAATTACATGTAACTCAACCCTTTGCTGTATGTGCAAGCTGATCTCTCCCGCTGCCCTAATTCAGGCTCCAGAATCCCTTTGTTTTGCAGCACTGTCACCTCTCTAGGAATCACAGCAGACCAGCTTCATTATTTTCCAATTTGTGCTCTGAGCTGTTAGACCTCAGATGTGCTGGCCTTCTCCCAGGGGAATTCCACTTAAACAGCTCCCACAGGGTACTATCTGCTAGAGACTCCCTTGCCTGCCTCTTCTGAAGTAATTAACTTTGTCTTTTTCCTAATTGTATCAAGCTACTTGCCAGCCACAATTTTTGCTTCTGATTTAATTGTCTCCTCTCTGCTCTGCAGCACAGAAATTTGCCACGGAGCTTGGCTTATTGGTGCTGATTTATTTGAGCACTTGTTGCAGTTTACCACAGCCCGTCTTTCCATTTCTGTGCTGCCACATCTCTTTCTGTATCCTGGGCCAGTTTGAATGGAGATCATGGGGAAGAGCTGTGACAAAAGAAGACTCCCCTCCATTAAATCCAGTTAGATCAGAAAATTTGCTAGGGTGGGCAGATCTTTCCAGTTTGGGCTGCAGTTTCTGCCAGTGTTAAGTTTATTTTCTCAGCCAAATTTTGATTTGAACTGAGATGTTCTGATTGGGATATGGATTTTGGTTGCTCTGAAGTTTCATATTTATATCTGCTTGAAATTTAGCTATGAACTGTCTCCCTGCCTCCCCTAAAAATTCCACTAACATTTATTTCTAGAAAAAAATATATATAAAAAAATATATTCAGATTTGACCAGAACAGCTTTTCTGTTTCTCAGGAAACTTCTGTTTTAGTTCAAACCAAAACACAAACCATACTGCCTATTTAATTCACTGATACCACTGACAGCTTAGTTCAGCTACCACTGATAACTTCTATTTATCCAACTTTACTATGCAGAACTTCCACAAAAAGTCTCTGGAGCTGGAGATACTTGAGAGATGTGCATGTGATGGAGACAGTCCCTTTGTGAGTCACTGCTTGGACAGTTCAGAGCCTTCCTCACAGCCAGTCAGGACCTGAAGTGCTGGTGTCGCTTTGGAAAACTGAACTCGTGTTACCCGTGGCAGTGCCTTTGCTCTGCCCCGTCTTATGTTTATACCACAGCCAGGTCCCTCTGGCCTTGCTGGAGGTGGATCCTGAGCAAGAACTTTCAATCTATTTGATTTCTAGGGAACTCTGCCAGGAGAGCGCCTTTGCCACAGAGTATGCTGGTGACCTGCATTGTTGGACCCGGTCTGGGCCAGTCTCCCTGGTTGCAAGGACAACATTAACTTCATTTTTATGTCTTCATGGTGTTTCTAATAAACACAAATGGCAATTAGGCAAAAAGTAGCTAAAAGCTACTTAAGATTTTGTTCCTGCTTCTCTGCACGAAAGTGTTGGCCAGCTCTAATAAATGTGTGTCCCCAGGGAGTTGTGTTTCACAGTTAAAAGTGGGATTCATAGGCCAACCCTTGAAATCTAAACTTAGGCATCTAAATAGAGATAGTCTAAAGATAAGACTAGCTTCTACTAGGAGCTCACAGAAATGGAATTCTGTGGTCAGAAATATATCTAAAGGGCTGTTGTTGGAGTGTCACAAAAATACAGGTGCTGATGGCCCTCTCCTGCCTCTTCTGTACTGAGGCACACAGGAGAATGCTGTTGTGTGCATGGAGGAGTAAAAGGCAGAAGGGCTGATGAATTTGCTCAGTGTGTGCAGAGACAGTGACCAGGTGCCAGTTTGACTTCAGTTGGTTTCACTAATCTGGGATGCTGCTCTCCTGTAGGATGGGCCTTTGGGTGAGGGGTTGGTGGTTGCCTAAAACCAGAATCAGAAAACACCAGTAGCTTGGTTGTGCCACAAAGTCATCAAACAATGACGTCTTTGGTAGGAAGGAAAATGATGTTGAAATGTTCCACTGGGAATGCCTGGACTGTCCTGTCAGCAGCTGGCTTTTGGGTCACTGCCTGAAATGTAAAAGAGCTGCCCCTGTGTGGGGTCTGTAGGTGTGCAGTGGGTCTGGCTGCCTTCCCACTCCTGGCAGGGCTGTGTCACTGCTGGACAGACACTGTGCAGGCAGTGCTGGGAGAACAACCACAGGAGGTCCAGCCTTCAGCAGCAGTGGAGGTGCTTTGACTTAGAGAAACCAAAAAGATGGTCATACAGCAATTTTTTCTAGCCAATAGATGGTGCTCTCCAGCTGAGTTTTCTGGCTTGAGTGGGAGTTTGGTAACAGTTTGAAGCAGTCACTTTTATATTGGTAACTCCAGTGAATTTTTTTCTGGACTGGGCTGAACTACCCAGTTACGAAACTCAGAACAGGCTTGGAAACTCTCTTCACAGGAGACCTGGCCTGATTGACTAGGCAGATTTTTTTCTATTTGCAATTACGATTTTATTTAAACTTAAACAATGGTTAAACAACAGAAAACATCATTTCCCACGTACAATGTGCTGCTGGCAGCCTGACAATTTATGGCTTTAAAATGACACAATAATTATCTAGTACCAAATAGGAACAGAGCATGTTCTTAAACATACTATCAACTAGGAAAACAACATGCTCTTAAACTCCTTGAAGCCTTGAATAACCAGATTGTGACAAACTAATACAAACAGATGGTAGGTAAATCAGAGCAGAATAGTTCCTTCCTGGCATTTGCGACCCTTGGAGATAGAGGTTTGCAGCTGATTTAAGCTAATTGACAGCTGTGCTGTGGGTGAACAGGGTGCTGTTGTGCACCCTCTGCTGCTGACTGGGCATTTGCACCTTTCTGTGTGAGCAGTGCTGGTGCTGTGGCCATTGGGTGAGGAGGAGCAGGTAAACACAGACTTGGTAGATCAGCAAGTTGGTCCAGTCTATCCTGCAGCCACCCAGTTTCTGGCCTGACTGAAGAATGCAGGAGTATTTTGCTACTGTAGTTTCCTGTTTTTTTCCATCAGCAGCTTGGGTTTACGCTGCTGTTACACAACTGCTTCTCATTTTTACCTTATTTTCTGAACTCTTCTCTGGCAGTATTTTGGTTAACACACTTTTGTTGAGAGACAGTGTGTGTGTGCCCTGCTCTTGATCCTAACTGTGTCATCCCATCTTCCTCCTGCTGCCAACTCTGCTGTTTGTTGGAAATTTCTGTAAACTTACTGAGTTAACTAATGGTGAAAATTATCAGTGGAGAGGGTCAGCAAAACTCTTTCACTCTTTCAGCAGCAGTGACCCCAGAGATCAGTTTAGTTTACTGAGGAAACTGCATACAAAGCCTTCAGGAACCTAATCTTGCTCACACTGAGGTTAACAGCAAAATTCTGCCTGACCTGGATGCCACAGGAACAGTCTCTGGGCTCCAGTCTTGCATGTGGCTATATGGAACAGCCCAAGCATAGGTTTTGTGCCTCCTTGGAGTTAAGCATACCAGAATTGGCTTTCAATAGCTACCTGTTGTCTGCATACGTCACCCTTAGGAAAGCAGTGTTTCAAAGGACTCATAGCTGCTTCTAGAGAGGCAGTATATAATAAGGGAATGATGTGTTGCATCAAAGAGAATGCTACATCTGAGATTAACTTCCGAGCTATCTCTTGATAATCACAGACACGTAAGCTGCAGCTTCCTTCTTTTACTTTTCCTTGTCAGAAGGATTTTTTTAATGCAAAGCTAGCAAGTATGGCAGGACATTGCCTTATTTGTTGGTGGTTTATGCAGACAGCACTAGTTTGAGTCACTCTTTTGGAGGTGTGGAGCACATCCTTCTGCATTAGCTCAAGAGAAAGTATCCAATGTGTTCAAGCTGGCAGGAGTTTCTTATTAACTCCCTTTCCCCCAAAAGTGTTATCACAAAGATCTAATGCATTTTTACGGGTATGAAGTCTTTCCCTGATTACTGAGCTGAAGGGAACATGAGAGCAATTTGTTCCGGTTAATAACCAGGAGGCTTAACTTGAAATAAGTTGGAATGAAAGGAAGTGTAAACCAGCTGCAGAGAGAACCATGTTGCAATCTATTAAAGTAGTGCTTGTGGTTTCTTGTGCACATTTTTCTTTGACACAAATAATAACGCGTTGAGAATCCACATCAAATCCATGGTGTTTTGTCTTTCCACTGTGAAAGTACAGTTACCTGTTGCTGAGAACAGGGAAAAGCCTTGCTTTGAACAGCATGTGTGGGAGCAAACAAAGATGTTTAGATTGCACGCTTATAACTCTGGAACAGGCTTCTCTAATGGCTGTTTTGAGGTTGCCAGATGAGCACAAACTGACACACTGTTGCTTCCCCCCCCCCCCCCCCCAATTGCCGAAAGGTCTTACCAAGACTATCTTGGATTTTGTAAGACTGTTTCTGGTTCTTGTAGCCTGTGTCAACTGATAAATGCAGAGGAAGTATGTAGATTTCTACCTTAGTTTCCATCTGTCTGTAGAAGTCACAAATCACAATCAAATCAAAATGTTTATCACTTTTTTCTCTCCAAGATGTTGTCTACTCCTTTTCATGTCCAGAAGGTTTGCATCAACCTGATTCCCTGGTGATGTCCTAGAAAAAAATGGAGTGATTCAAGGATCAAGAACACAAGTTTATTGAGGTGAAGAGGGGAAATTCTATACACTGTCACGTCTTGCTTGTGTTATGATTTCCGTGTTAATGAGCATCAGTCGCATGTCCTGAAAAAATCTAAAGCATGGAGCCTTGCTAAATGGCAAACCCTTCTCTCAGCACAACTGCTTATGTTCTGTTAACTGTAGCAGCAGGCTGGTCTGAGGAACAAGGTTGGTGACTATCTAGACTCAATAGTTTATGGTAGCTCAGATCATCTGTTCAGAGGCAGATCTTAGCAACAGCGTGTAGGCCCAGAAGCTAGATGGTGTTGACAGCTGACTTGGAGTTGCATCTAATATCGCCATTTTTCCGAGGACTGGATCAACACCAGAAAGGGAACCCCAGCTCTGGTTGTCTTAGCAGCACATATGACCAGTGCTTAGCTCTGTGCATTTTTGCTATTACCTGACAAGTTCACTGGTGCTGCTGTTCTCTATCAGAAAGCTTAATACATCCCAGAGCACCCCATCAGTGTCTGGGTACTGGAAGCTCTGTGTCCACTTTGCAGTGTTTATTTCTCTCAAGCTGCGTGGGTGGTATCCATAAGAAACAGGCTTCCCTAAAATCAGGATGCTTTTACTTTTCTCTGACATGCTTCTGTCTCATGTCTTATTCAATAGAGTCTAAAAGCTCCTCTCATGGGAAGATAGTTGTGAAGCATGGGAGCACACCCATCTTTCCATAAACCTCAGTCTTGATAGCACTTCACATCATTGCTGACACAGTCAGGCCAAGGAGGCTACACAACTCTACTTTGTAGAAAGCTATACAAAAGCAACAGCAGCAGATGCTTTAAGACAGGCATTTCATTTTCTGCCACCTCCTCTTCATTAAGGGTAATGTTGTAGGTAATTGTCTTGCCAGCCCAACCACAGTCTGTCCTGATAGGATCTGGCCAGCATAGACTGTCCCTGGTCTCTGCGGACTCTGCTATATCAGATCCTGTAGGATCCATAAGGATTTATTGCCAACAACAGATTCAGGCAGATTTGTTTAATCACTAAGATTCTTTACTATCCAAATGGGAATGGCCAGAAAATTATTTGGCTACTACAGATTGGCTCTCTGCCAATTATTTGGTTGAAATATAGATATTAACAGACCTGCAAAAACAGTGGTTAAGCAGAGCTTGCATCCTTCCAGCTCATTAAGCCATTTGGCTTCACATTAATCTCCAGTTCACATAAGATATATAATAATCTTACCATCTCAGTTTGTCAAAGGTTAAACCTTCACTGAAACTTAAACCAACCATGGCTTAGTCACCAGTAGAAGTGCAGGCTATTATATTTATTTGACAGAAGGAATATAAATCCAGGCAGAACAGCTTTAGAAGTGATGTGGGAAAGCAACTTTTACACCAAGACCACCTTCTACTCCACACTTGCATAAAGAAATGGCTCAAGAAATAGAATCATAGGATAATAGAATGGTTAAGGTTGGAAGGGACCTTAAAGATCATCAGGTTCCAATCTTAAACTAGACCAGGGAGCAAAAAGCCTCATCCAACCTGGCCTCCAGGGAGGGGCCTTCCACACTCTCCCTGGGCAACCTATTCCAGTGCCTTGCTGCCCTCATGGTGAATACACTCAATTCTGCTGTCCATGTCTCCAACAAAGATGTTGAACAGCACTGGTCCGAATACTGACCCCTGAGAAACACCACCCATCACTTGCCTCTACTTGGACACTGAACCATTGACCACAACTCTCTGGGTGCAGGCTTTGCTGCAGTTTCCCTTCACAACTGTTTGGAAATCATTTTGCATGTGAGTTCATGTTTAAGGTAGGATCAAGAGCAGAAGAAAAACACAAGTGAGCTGCTGATGAGACTGGACTGTGAAAAAAGCTGAGACCAGGGAAAAGATTCCAATATTGACATCTGTGACACAGACACCGACACCATGCAATGTCCTGAACTGATGGGAGGCCTGTGCTCTCCTTTCAGTACAGTGACTCAGACTACTGCTATACACATAAACCACCAGGGAAGTATAAACAAATACTCAGTTGTACTTCCTAGTTTTGCGTTAAAGAGAAAGAATAAGGGAAGGTGCAGCTTGCACTGCCCCTGATTACAAGTAAATTAAGAGTCAGCTGGGAGATTAATGTGGTCCATTGGAGAAAATGGGGATAGGAGGAACTGAGTGGATGAAGAGAATTTTTTAAGTAAGTGTTTCTTAACTTCCTCCATGTTAACTCCTCTTGCCAGGATCTGTTCTACTGGAATCTTTTTCCAACAGAAAATCTAAAGTTCAAGAAAACCAGCAGTAGAATACTGAATAGGTATCCCATTGCCCCTACTGACCCTGCTGCTTGACCCAAAAGCCAGAGTCAGAGTTGGATCACTCTGGAATTTTTGGTTCAAGCTCAGCTTTTCTCTTTCTTTTCTAAAAGGGAAACAGGTCATTGTTCAGGAGACAGTGGCTAAGTCACCAGCCCTGACTTTTTACATTCAGTCCAGTGCCCATGGAAAGCATTGTCTGATCTATCCCCATGGTAACTGAGTGAGAAATAATATAGAGAAGCATTTTAAAATACTTTATGTCATGTCTCGTATGTTCCAAACTGCTATTTTTCTGGTACAACAGAAATACTCTGTAGGAACAAGTAAGCTGTGTAATTATTAAGTAAGTTTAACCAAGACTCTTTGTTCCTAGTCACTGAGCCACTCTTCACCCTCAGAAACACCATGTGGTTGCAATCTGCTTCTCATGTTCATCCTACAGTTGATTCATGACAAGTCCCCAAACTCTCAGTGTATCACTAGCTCTGGCAGCATGTGGGTAAACACCCTCTGAGAAAATAAAATATGGGGCTGAAGGGAATGGTCTGTGTTTTTCTTGCAAGGGGAACCAGAGTGCTGTTGAATCTTCCATTTCCTAAGTGGAGAAGCAGTCAGTTGTGACCCGATGGTAATGGCATCTGTAAGATTTGAGACCATTTACTAAGCCTGGTATCTGAACTGGAAGAGAAAGAGATGTGATGCAAACTGGATCTTGTGCTTAAGCTTGAGTGGGTTTATGATAACTGAAGTGGAGATCCTAGAACAGAGGATACCAGAGGGGAATGTAGTTCTTTTAATGATATCTACAGTTTGACTTCCAGGAGAGTACCTTGGCTAGGGTGTACACTCTCTCTGTGAACAGAACAGGATCAGAAAGGCCATGCAGGCCTGACCTAAATGTCAGCAGGGTGTTGGCAGTGTGGTTGCTTCTCTTTCAGTCAGTGGGACAGGCAGCCTGGCATGGTTTAACTTCACAATGTGATGTTGCCATGGCTAAGTTGTATATGATGTTTGGGAAAAAAAAAAAAAAGATACAGTTTTGAGTGAGAGGGCAAGACAGAGTTTAGGCCTAGGTCTACTAAACCAGTAGTTGTTTTTATTGCCACTAGTTGTATTCGCAGCTGCCTGGGCACCAAGCAGCCACTCAAGACTTAACAGAGATTGCAAAAGTCAGAAGCTGTTGGGAAAGTTCTGGGTCTGTCCTGGGCGGCGGTGTGAGACCCAGGCATGCACACACTCACGCACGCATGCTGGCCAGCATGCTGCAGTGCTTCCCAAAGGGCTGTGCAAAAAATAACTTGAAAAAGGAAATGGTGTTGTCGAGAATATTTTCAGAATGCAAAATAAAATCTGGTCCAAGAAAAGGTGTTACTTTGGAAGGAAGCCATAAAGCAAATACAGCCATGACCTGCAATGACCACAGCTTCTTTCTTCTGATCCTGGCTTTCTTCTGGCCTCCTCAGGGAGTGCAGTGTTGATTAAATGGAAGACCAGCAGCTTCTGTTCTTGTTTATCTCTGCAGTGAAAAGATCAGACTGTTAGGGTACTGGGCTTGAACAGTGCCCAGTGTAGTTTCACATCTACAACTACACAGGTGGGTCAGGCAGAGTGTCTTGTTATTTGTGTTCTGGGAGTGAGTGACTTTTCAGAGCCCTGACAAACAGCACACACCCAATTTTATTTGAACTAATTAGCTGCCAATGGGGGAGTGTGTTCAAAATTGTATGTTCCTCTCATTCAGCCCAAAGAGCTGCCCTTTTTTCACATCTGTCTCTGATTATGCCTCTTGAACTTTTAGGCAGCTGTCTTACAGGTTCATTTTCTGTAGGAACTCAGGAAATTACTCAGGAAAGCCACTGACACTACCTGCCACTTACTGTCAGATCTCTTTCACTCCTCATGTAAAGAAGCCTGTTACTGGGAACTGTTGGCATGCACTGTGTGGTCAATGGCAGCTTAGCAATTAGTGTGGAATTTATAAAGAAGGATTGCAATAGTCCCTAAACGTTGCCAATTGATGTGTATTCTCATGGCTTATGGAGCAGTCTCCTTATGGCCCTTCCCACCTACCAGCAAATAAGGGATTCTACAAATTATGTGGAGATCACAATGGGAGTGATTAGATGGAAGGGACATAATATATGAAAGAGGATGTAAAGTGGTCATTAGTATAGCAAGGGACTTCGTTGCTGTATTATTGACTCAAAATGTTGGTATTGTTTTTGCTGCATGGAGCAGCCTTCGAAGAACTGCAAAAATTGCTGTTTCACTTTTAATTTTATTTTAATTTAGGAAAAAGATAAGTTATTTGGAACAATTGAAACTCATTCCTTGTCTGGCTGTTTTCCTGATAAAAATGAATTGAGGGACGAAAGGTGATTTCTTAAGAGTCTTTCCAAAAGCCATACAATAATTAATTCCAAGGGGCATGCAGCCCACCGATGTAGACTTGAATGAGAATTTAGGGCTTCTGATGATGGTGCTTGACTTCTCCCTTCAATTCTCAACATATGGCTTTGGCCTAATATCTCACCAGATCTCAATGTTAAGCAAGAGTCAATCATACCAAAACTTGGATAGGAAGCAGACAAGAACAGGTGTTTCAGGAAATGGTATTAGTTTATTGAGGTTATTAATTCAATCAATGTTTCAGCAAAGTTCTACAGTTACTGTGCTACCAAAGTTGCTTTGGTGGTGATGTAAACACCAAAGTCCTGTTTTTCTGGTAAAGAAAACTGTATTTTTTAAAAATCATAGGCTTTGGGATGTCCTTGCCAAATAAGCTTTGGTACCTTTTCCCATGAGTTTTATTCTTGATTTCTGGACTCTGTAGCTATGATAATATTTTGTGATTCAGAAGACAAACAGATGAGTGGCTGAAATATGTATGTAATATTGACCAAATGGATCAGAAAGGTAAATCTCTAAGAATCAAGAGACAGTGAGAATATGTAGAGCCCCACAGAGACTACGCTTGCCACAAACTGGCCACACAGAAGGGCTGGGTCCACTATGTAAAACGGAGTTGTGTATAGTCATGTGTGTGCTGGTATGTAAGCAATATGTCTTGTGAATACTGCTCAGTTATCTATAAAGTAGGAATATGTGTTCCACAAGAGAGACAGCCAACAGCATTAACATTTTTTTAATTGTGTTTTGGTTGTTCTTTCATCATGTGAAAACCCAGTGTTAAGTGAAAGGAAGTGACAAGAATGTAAAGAAAAGTCTTACATGATAAAAAGATGATTCTAAAATTAAGATCCTCAGAAGCACATTCTTGAAATCAGCATCGGTATAAGGAACAGAGATAAAGGAGGGAGTGGGAAAATAGCCAGTTGGCAGGAAGGAGTAAGGAGAAGGTTAAAATTATGTTCTTGCATCTTTTTGACTATCATCTACTTTTAGCAGATTTAAGTGCATATGTCTGTGCTAAAAATGGTGCAGACCTGGGCAGGAGAAAAGCAAGTGAAGTCTGTAACCCTGAAGGGCAGCAGAGGAAAGCTGGGGCTTGTATGACTGGCTTTGCAAATTCCCATTCCCCATGATCAGAACTGAAGAAGGACTGGGAGGAACTCTGCAGAGGGAGGTGAAAGTTTCAGGCTTCAAAAAGTAGGCAAAAATGAAAAAGAGAAGTTCTTTGAGCTGTCAAATGATTTGCTTGGTCAGAGGGCATATAGAACAGAGGAAGGCAAGCCCAAATGCCCGAAGAAGAGATCCGGAAGAAAACAGTGTTGTTAGCTGACCTGTATGTAACAGGTGCTAAAAACAATAGTGGCTCCACTGTTTGGGCTGAAAGTGTGTTTTTAGATCATCCTCTTACTTCTTTAGTGGTGCTGGAGGCAGAACCAGGAATAGCTCCTTCTGCCTTGCCTACCTATATGTTGGCTATGTATGTGATTGTGGTCAGTTTCTACAAAGACATGGGACTCCCATCTTTCTAGCAGGCTGTGTCTGGAAGTGAGCCCTGTTTGGGTGTAAGAAAAAGGAGAAAACTCTGCAGAAGAGAATAATTCATGGATCTAGCAACAGTTGCCTGTCTTTTAAAGCTTTCCAAGATTTCCTGGAAGCCAGAGAGCTGTAATCAGCCAAACCCTGAGCACTGGACAAATGCACTGCAGTGTTTGGGTTGGTGGGTTTTTCTCTTTTCTTTTCTTTTCTTTTCTTTTCTTTTCTTTTCTTTTCTTTTCTTTTCTTTTCTTTTCTTTTCTTTTCTTTTCTTTTCTTTTCTTTTCTTTTCTTTTCTTTTCTTTTCTTTTCTTTTCTTTTCTTTTCTTTTCTTTTCTTTTCTTTCCTTTCCTTTCCTTTCCTTTCCTTTCCTTTCCTTTCCTTTCCTTTCCTTTCCTTTCCTTTCCTTTCCTTTCCTTTCCTTTCCTTTCCTTTCCTTTCCTTTCCTTTCCTTTCCTTTCCTTTCCTTTCCTTTCCTTTCCTTTCCTTTCCTTTCCTTTCCTTTCCTTTCCTTTCCTTTCCTTTCCTTTCCTTTCCTTTCCTTTCCTTTCCTATTTAAAAATTATTTGTTGGAGAGACAGACTAAATTAAATCAAATTTCCAAAAGACCACAGGGGAGCTCTAAGGGGTCTTTTTTAAACTGAGTACATAAACTTTAGCTCCCATTGGCTGGGCAACTTTGGAGTCTTTAATCTCTGTTGCTGTTTATTTTTCATAGCTGTCAGTCTCTGTAATTCTAATTATTGGGTTTGTTAGTGAAGTCATGAAGTGTTTTGTTGGCTCAGAGGCTGATGCTTGGGAACCTTAAGCTGACTGGCTGAGTCGTGACAAGTGCATATCACTCGAGTCTCCACAAACTCCTCTGCTGGATTTGAAAGAGCCTTAACAATTATTTGGCCAGCTGAAAAAGAGACAATACTAAAATTAATAAAATGTGTTCCAGTAAAGCAATTTCCTTTGCCTTTCTTTGTCCTATTTCCCTACATTATTTCACCTTTTGTCCCCCCAGAAGTTAATCTAAAAATTGCAGAATGCATGCTATATGATACATGGGTTTGGGTTTTTAAGTGAGCCTAGAGCTGAAATCAGAGAGGCAGTGGGAATTCAGTTTGAGCTCAACTCTTGCCAGGCTTGTAACAAGCACGTAGATGCTGCAGTAACCAAGGTGAACTGAAGAAGTGTGACATTGCAGATGGAGCAAGAGTTGCTGAGTGGACCTGGATTCACTAGCTAAGTAGCATGTGAGCTGCCCTTCCTCTACAGTCTTTATGCCTTGCAGTATACACCAGGGTTGTCCAGATGCTCCTGCTTTTTTGTGTATCTTTAAGCTTCACACAAAAAATGTATTTCAGATTATTTTCAGAGTTCCCCTCAATAAAGCAATCTTATATAAAAAAGTCTTTTACCTGCCCTTGAAGACTTGCTGCTACTTACTAGGAGATGGAAAATGAAATGAGGTGCAGGGAGTGAGGTGGAGTTACAGGGGATCTTATTGGGATGATGTTCTGCATTCCTGATTAAATTCCAAATACCCAGTACCAACATTGGGGATAGTGTTGACTTCACATGTGGGGGTTCAGCAAAACTCCCTTGACTGCATTGGATGATGGTGACAAAGAGTAAAGGGCTTTGCAACTCTGATGGTCAGTGGATCATAGCTTAACATTGCCCTTGATATCGATCCTAGTGATTAGGGTGGTCATGCCGTTGAACTTTAGAACCCAGCCTTTACTTTCAGCTGTGGTACAGGTTGGTGTGTAAGTGCCTGTGTGTTGACTTTGCAAATGCTAACAAGTCCCAGTGTTTTACACTGTTTGCTGTCTGTGTTGATGCTGTGTTGCTAAATGTAGGATGTTCCTACTAGTGCAGGAATTAGTATTAGTGTACTAACATAGAAGACATTTAATTATCAGACGGAGCTTCTATGGCTGCAAGCAGGCAGAGCCAGAGATATAAATCAGGATGAGTATCTCAGCCACAGATAGTGGGTTACTGGCCTCAGAAGGAGGTCAGATTCTGCTCCTGGATATCTGTCCTTTTATCAGTGTGATACATCAAACTCTTTTAAACACTTACTGTGTTGATACGTCCAGGTTCAAATGAATTATTGACTGTCTGTATCTCAACTCTTGGCCACAGAATGAGTATTTTTGCTAGGCTTGGTCCATCACACTGAAAGTTTCTGAGTTCTGGCTATCTTTCCAGATGCAGCTGTTAGCCCCTGTCTGAGGAAACTTGTGCTTGCTTTAGAGAGCGAATGAAAATTATGTCCTGTGTAACTGTAACCTGCTATTGCTGCACTTCACTGCAAGCTTAGAAATTGGCTTCAGCCAATTATCACCTACTGCTGGTTCAGGACACCCCAGCAAAAAAGTCTTCACTAGGGTTATCTAGAGGTCCAACAGCTAGCGTCTGCACCCAACTTACAGTCCTGAGCATTAGTGTTAGGTCAAGCTAGATCCCACATTTGCTTCTGCTCTCCTGACTCTATGAAGTAGGCTTGTTAGCTGTTTTTCAACACTACCAAAGCATTTAGAGATTTTCAAGGAATCAGAGGGTGGACCAACAAAATTCTAGATACCCACAAAGAACTTTTAGCTAAGATTTATTACTTTGCTTACTTACATTTTGGACATGCATAGCCCTAGGGAAGCTGTGAAGAAGTGCAGGCTGGGCAAACAACCAGTGCTGCTAATATTGACTCAGAGCTCCAGTTAGCTTCGCAGCCCCCTTTAGAAGGAAGCAATCAAAAGAAAGTGCCATGAGATCCTGAGACTGCTTGTTTGCTTTTTCACATACTGCTCAGCTTGGGAGATGAAAATAACCATCGGTTTGATTTCCTCTTTCTCAGGCATTGGTCAATTGTTGATGGCTTTGCATTTTCAGTGCTGAAAGGGCAGTACTGAAATACATCTTCAAGAGATCATGAGAAACATTCTGGTAGAAGAAAGCTTTGGATGCTTTGTAAGTGGTTTGATTTTTTTTTTTTTTTTCCCCCCGAGATCAAATTACTTAGCCTTGTTTTAAGGGATTTTTGAATAACTGGATTATTCCTACATGTGATTGTCACTCATCACCTCTGGTGACACACAGGTTGTCTAGCAGGTAATTTTCTAGTTTGGAGTTTACAAAGTGGATTTTTCAAAGCTTTTGCAACATGCTGATGCTTTCTAGACAATGGTATGTAAATGCCATTTCCAAGGGAGACTGCTCTTATTATTCCCAGATGTTCCAGTTCTTTAGTTGCCTAAATATAGTTGTTGGTGAGGGGTTTTAGGCTTTCAGGGCAGAAGGTCAGCTTGAAAGGGACTTAGAGTTGTAAAGTAAGCAATTTCTGGGTTTTTAGCCTTATCAGCTCTCACTTTGAGTGTGATGGGAAAGCCTTTAAGCTGCTTTTGTCAGGCTTGGGAGGTACAATTGGCATTTCTTGGGTCTGTCTCATAGAAGAAAATGGTGAGGTCTAAGTCAGTTTGGCTCACAAGTTCCATTGGTGTAAATTTGCCCCACTGTATTTACATCAGTAGATCTAACACAATTTGCTCTCTATAGGTCCTGGCAGCATCAGTAGAAGTATTTTAACTTTAAATGGGAAATGTCAGAAATACAACCACCTTCCCATCTTGTCATGTGGGGAAAGAGCAAATGAAGAGATAATGCCTTATTCCTTCATTTGAAGAAACAAACCTCATCTGATGCGGAGTGAGGAGCAGAATTTTATATTTCAGTGAGTCTAAGGGAAAGCTCCACCCAATCTGAAGAGCTGCAGCTAGGTCATGTGTCACACATTTATGTACTGAAAGCTTTTTTTTTAGTGGAAAAATATTGTCCTTTCCCATCATGACCGTCATATAGCCATCTGTGTTAGCTAGGCTTACGCCTTTTATGTATCATAAAAGATGTCCATATTGTAGTTTGATATGCTGGAGCATAATTTCAAGGTATTTGTAGTGAACAGCACAGTAGGAAAAAATAGGCTGTGAATTTGTCATTAAAGAAGGCAATGAATGTGAGGAAAAGGTTCTAGTCTTGGCCAAAGACCTTGTTCTGACTCCCACATTAAAAGAGCACTGACTTTGTCATACTTATGCACCTCATTAAATCTGAACTCATGCTTTAATTTTGCATTTTCTTCTCTTATCCCCTTTTCAGGATCCTTCTTCCTTTCTCATCTGTCATGGCTCATTCTTTATTTTAAAATATTTTCTTGTAGAACTGTAACTGGACTCCTCTCTACCTGACCTTCTTTCACTTGTATCTCCCTGTGAAGAAAAGCAACTTTTCACCTATAAACCAAAAAGAGTTAGCCAGGAGCATCTGGCAGAATCGCTTTCTTTTCAGTCAAAGGTTATAACAAACATTCTGTTTTCTACAGAAAGCACTCATTTTTCATATACTCAAAAATTCCACTTACTCAAGGATCTGATTTCTGTCCAGAAAAAGAATTCTGACAATTTTTTCAATAAGCCTTAATTTTTCTTCATTGGGATTTTATTTTCTCCTCCACCATTTCTCTTTCTATATAGCCTCTTGAGCAAAATAAGATCCATATAAACATTTGAGTACTAGATGAACCTTCCAACCTATGGTATTTAGGTGGATTAAAAATAAGGTGAAATAAGTTTGCTGGTGCCCTATTTTTGACAACTCTGGCCTAGACACTTCCTTTATAGGTCAGTAAAATACTTGTTATATGTTTGTGGAGTCAGCAGTAAAAGCTGGCTTTCCTCATAGCCTGAATCAGTGCAATCCTGAAGCTCTCTGAAGTCACTGAGATAAAGACCAGGCCCCGAGAGAAAGCACGAAAAACACTAAATGCACAGCTCTGGCCCTTGGATACATCAAAATCTTTTGAAGCAAGTGGCTGAGGGAATAAATAGAATCCTACACCTTCATCCAGAGCACACCAGACAGCTCAGCATTGCTCTCAGCTGTAACCGATGCCATTAGAGGTGAGTTCTGATGTGTTCCCATTGTGTCAGAACATCCAAGCCCCGTGTCCACAGCCCAGCCGGCATGGCCACCTAAGAAACCTGCTAGAATGGGGAATAAGGAAAGGCTGTAGGGCTTTTTCTTTGCAACAGAGGTCAGTGTCAGCTGAAAGGTTCCCCCACCCCTTCTCTACCTGTGGGATGTCAAAAGATATCTCTAATATGCAACTAGCTTGAGGTTGCTTACTTCCTCCTAGCTGGTATCTAAGGTCCATGTGTTTGATTGTGGTGTGGGATATGCCTGTAATATTTGCAGGGTATTGTGTAGTTTTCAGTCTGTCTCTGTTTATCTTGCCTGAACAGCCTAATCTGGTTTCACCAGGTTTCTTTTTCCAGCCTGGGCTTTCTCTTGCTCACAGTCTATTGTTGCTGAGGAGAGCTGGGAGACAATCAAGTAGGAGAATATAACCCAAACCTGGCAAATCCATGTAGTCTGTTTTAAACAGATCTATTCCCTGGGAGAAGAGCAGTACCTAGTCAGTAAAAACAGTTTCTAGGGTGCACAAGATGAAAATAATTTCTCTATGAGAAGATTTCTGGTAATTTAATTACTACTAACTACCATCCAGTGCTGCTAGAGGAAATGGCTGCAGTTTTCAGCTAACTTGCTGTGAAAACTGAATGGGGCATGTGGGTAAATTTAATATATTCTGCCTTAGTGATTAGCATTTGTGTTCAGCTTTGCAGCCTTTAATGGGAGCTCTGTGGCTGTGTGCTCTCTGGTAACACTGGTTTCCATGGCAGCTTCTGTGTAAACTATTTTTCACACATGTTTTATGACTTATTGTACAGCACGTGCTGTTTAGTTTCACAGCCTGTGCTATGGTTTTCAGGAAACCTGTGACTCTTTAACTTCTACATTGTAAGGAGCAGTCACCTGCCACAAGGAATGAGAGAACAATGAGCAATCCATATAGGAAAGGTGGGGAAAGCACGCTGGTATGTTAAAAATTTGGATTTGTCACATCAGAATAGAGCAGGAGTGATGGGCTTGGAAACATGTGGAAGGCCTTGGACTTGAAGGAGCTGACTGTTAGTGATGGTTTTCTGTTGCTTCATGAAGCCATCAGCATTAGATTTTCAATCTCTGTCACATTCTCCAAACCCTTTGTCAAGTGTTGCCTGAGGGCTCTCACCCATGTGCTTGCCTGTTTTCTTCCCATGCCCCGTCTGTGCCTCATGAAAAGCTCCTCATTCATTCCATAAAGGCATTTCTAAAAATACCAAGATAGAACTGTGTCAGGCTGGGGACTTCTATGCACACCCACATTAGGTCAGTCTTGCTACCCTGGCTGCGTTCTTACCATGTGTGTGCTGGGGAAACCTCTTCTGGGAGCATGTGGCTGTATCTTTGACTGAGGCTTCCTTGGAAAGTGTCTGCATCTGAGTAGGATGTAGGATATTCTGCCTTCTGGCACAGCCGAGAACATTGGCAAGTTGCTCTCTGAGAAGCATGTACCAGAGGACAGATGTCAATGTGAATTTGCCTGAACAACGTCTGAGGAAAGTAAAAAGGCAAGCCTGCAATGATGCATTGAACTTGGGGTGAGTGTACTTGCTCTGCCTGAAATAGAGTGGCCAGAATTGGAAACAGGTCTTTGGCCAAGTCCCTCAGAAAGGAGCTTTCCAAAGCAGCGTGGTGTGCTTGCCATGAGGCAGCAGTGGCCTTTGCTGGGGCGGAAGAGAAAGCCTGCCACTGCCTGCTGCCTCCCTCTCAGCAACGCCCAGCAATTAATGCTGAGGCAGGAAATAGGTGGGATATTAACAAAGGGTTTGTTGCTGAGCGGATTGTGTGGCCCCGTCAAAAGCAGCTGTAATTCCCACCCAATCTGATTATTTGTGCTGTGGACTAGCCCTGTTACTTGCTTTCAAATAAGGTTAACACCGTCAAAAATTCGGAACTTGCTAGAGACTTGGAGTCTGCTGGAGACAGTGGTTTCCATCTCCCCTGAGGGTTTCTGTACAGTGTTAGGAGTTGGCAGGGTTCAAGAGTGGAAGAGATCCTGGTCTTGACACTGAGAGAGAGACAGAAAGACCACTGTCAGAGAGCAGCATTCCAGCCTGGGATGGGCTCATTTGTCATCTGCCAGGTACTGTTAGATCTTGCAGTCCCTGGGAGAGAATTTGTTAAAAAATGAAAAGCTTTCTGGTGTCTGAAGATCAGCAGAGCCTGATGCAGGAAATTTTGTATACCTGAATAACCTCAGATAATTTGAAAAAATAGAGATGGCAACATAAACCACTTAAAAGCCAAGAGCCAGTCAGGAATTGTTTCATACCCAAAACTGTGTCCTCTTCCCTGGCACTAAAAGACCCTCAGTTTTGTGTTCCGCAAACTCCATACTGCCAGGCTTGCTACTGGCCCAGCTCCAGAGAAGAGATGCAGTCTGTGACAACTGTTTGAGGTTGAACATGGTTGTTGAGAGGTTCTGGGTCTTCTGTCGAGCCTGCACCCTGTCCTGTTCCTGACTCTACCAGGTATGCAGGCCCTCCTGGTGAAATCTTTGTTCCAAGTTTCTTAAGCCTATGGGCAAAAAGAGTCCTGTGAGCACTGGAATTTATGTAACTTGTGCTAAAGCCTCTTAAAATGTGTGTGCTGCCTGGCAGCTTGTAATGTGGAGATTATATCCTGGCATGCTGGGGGGAAGGTCTAATGCCTACTCTTGGTGCACCTAGCAAGGAGCTGCCCCATATAGTGCCAGGATGAGATGATGTGGAGGGTTTGTGCTGCTGGCAATACTGTTGGAAAACAGGTAAGGGGCTGTGTGTGCATGTGGTGGGTTTCTGAGCAGGAAGAAACTGGGATGAAGCATACACCAGAGCTGGGCTGAGGCCAGGATGTAGCTGAGAGGCAACATGGGCTGTCCTGGGGTAGAACAGTGTGGTGGCTACAGAGATGGAGGGAGTCTGTCATCTTGGGGGGCTGCAGATCTGTGAGGAGAAGCTTGTCTGAGCCTGTCTCCTTGTGCCGTATTTCACTGTGTCTTTCCACGGGAGGGTTGGTCTTGCAGTCACAAACTGTACGTGGCAGACCCCACTGGGCAGCTGGGTTAGGGAAGTTCTATTCACCAGCTCTGTAAGGACTTGAATGTGCATGTGTGTGACACTACAGCACCTCTCTTACTGGATTCAAAACAGATGTTGAGATGACAATTTGATCCCTTTGTGCTCTGGCTGAGCTGAGTGGGTGGAATAAGGGCTCACAACGGAATGTCCAGCCAAGAATCTCTAGGCCTTTCTCTGACATTAACAGGACCCCCTGGAAGTTTGGGAAATGGTGCTATATCAGTGTGCAGCTGGAGAAGCTAAAGCACATGAAACAGAACGGGCTTGCTCAGCATAGAAGAGCAAGCTGGAGCATGGTTTGTAAGCCTCTCTTTCCTAGCCAGACCACTAGATGGAGATGTCCCTACCAGATTTGTGAAAAAAATGTGGGTATTTATGAAAGTCTGTTTCCCAGTGGTTTCTCAAGGACCTGCCAGTGAAAGCGCAGACATTCTTCCCACTGGTTTCACAACGAGTCAGATCTGGACAGTGGTATGAAAAAGGGCTTATCGGCTTAGTAATAAGGTATGAGGAGCAGCTTTTAGAAAAATTGTTCATTTCGAGCTGTCTTGGTTTACTGAGTACCCTCTCTCCCACACTGGGAAGAAGTACAGCAGAGTGGTTAAGAGTTCTTCTTTCACTAGTGCACAAGGTTGCTTTGCCACTATGCAAATCACAGGGAGCCCAGAGGTGACCACACGTGCAACAGCAGTTTGTGTAGCTCTGACACCTTTGTGGCAAAGTAGTAGTGGTGACCCTAAGTCTCAGTTAATTTTAGCCATCTCCACCCTGCATCTGACAGCTTGCTTCCTTCTGCCTCGGCACAGAGGGTCATAAATATGGATTAGTCTTTGCCCAGAAAATTTTGCTTAGACAAGAATTCTTCATTTTGGAGGGGGCTAAAATAAAGGAAGTATTGCTGTGTGACTTCAGCTGAGCCTGGTGGCTATTATATATCTCTACTTTAATGTACATTTAACCTTACTTATTTCTGCTCTCTGAACTCCTTCTTCAAGTAGAAGGACATTAATGACTTTCACTTCAATCAAGTTCTCCCTTTCCCCTTCCTCCCCTCTTTACCAAGTTCTGACAATGTGGTCAGACATAAACTCTGAATCAGTGTCCAGTCACGCACTAGTATGTCTGTCCTTAATGTTCTGCAGACCTTCAGGCTAAGATGGTTGAGGTTGCTGTGCGTCACTGCAAGAGGATCTCCAGCTCTGATCCTTTGAGGAGCAAATGCTGGAGGTTCTCATTCTCTTGAAGTGCAACAAGTGTATGGCCATCAATACCTGATTTGGCCACATGCCCAGTAGCTACATCTTACTTCCCAGAAACCAGGAAAACAACATATTGCTCCAGAAGCTCAGATCCCAAGGTTTTATATGCTGGGTGGATAATTTATTGCACTTTTCAGCGCAGAAGGTCCAGAACACATGAATTTGCTGTCCTGTAGTTCTGATCATATCCAGTTTAGGGCAGAGGCTCTTGCTTGAGTGTGCATATACAGGTGCCCATCACCAGATCCAATGCAGCCTACTCACTAGTATAAAGTGACAAACTGAGACTAAATAAAGAAGGCAAATGAGGGATGGAAAAGTTTGGGAAGGTGCTATTTTAGAGAGTACAAGCATTCAGGAAGGTGTTTGGGTTCTAGGTTTAGTTTTGCTTTTAAGGCAGGGGAGACTTCTGTAAAAGTGATGTCTGAGATTTGAGATTAGAGGTCAGGGGCTGTGCACTCCAGTTCCCTAGTCAGAGCTCAATGTGTGTTAGTGGAGGCACACAAAATGTTCCACAGGACTGGGTCACTGCCAGCATGGAGCTTGCATTCACTGATGTATGTTAGCTGGCTGTCCTTTGAAGTCATTGACATATCTGGCTGTGATGAAGACCCCAACATCAGATCTTCTTCCTTACTGGTTATCTTTTTGCTGCATTCTTGTGAAGGAGTGGATTTGCCAAGGGAGAAATATGACTCCAGGGGTTGCAGATCCTCTCCACCCTAGATCTTCACTGATTAATGCAGTGCTCATACTGGAAGACCAGTCATACAGTGGCATACCTTCCCTCATGTTCAGCTGAAGACAGAGCACATGCTTAAAATGTCTATACTTCTCCTTTCTTGGAAATGTCATGTAATTCACAGCCTTAAAACACTATCTGTTAGTTTTTGTTGGGGGCTTTTGTGCGGGTTTTTTTTCCTTTTTTTTTTTTTTCTGTTTTTTTTTTTTCTGTTGACAATGCCCATTGGCAAAAGTCCATCAAATAACAGATGAGGTGATGAATGCAGCTGGAGTTCAGCTCTAGGACTGAAGTTTCCCCTGTGTTTGCATTTGGGTCCTCGAGGTATGTGCATGTCTGTAGGAGGAGTAATATTCTATAAGAGGAGTAATATTCCATAGAAGGAGTAATATCTCCCCAGATTGTGAAAGATCTCAAAGTGCTTTGAAGCCTGGAAATAAAATAAAATTATGTTCAGGAATTACTTTTGCCACTGTTGAAATGCAGCCCCACTCCTGGGACACAGCAAAAGTCTATTTACTGTCAAGGCTGTGCAGCAAAGCAGGGTACAAAGGGAACTGAATCACCAGCCGGAATGTGGAAGGGGTTAGACAGCACTTTCCTGATCATTATGTGGCCAGGATATCAGTGTTGGTTTCATGCTACTCACGTATATCAAAAAATCACTAGTATCATGAGTACAAAGATTTGATTGGCCAAAAGAAGGTACTTGCCGTGGCACAAGTCTCCTAATGTTGGGCAGGATCCTGTAGGTCTGACAAAGAATAGGGTTTTGCTCTTTATTTGTGTTGGAGTTGAGCCAGTTCAGCTTGCAAGAACTTTGCAAAGAACAATTTGCAAGAATTCAGAAATTATTTGGGAAAACACACTCCCTATTATATCACTCTCCTTGGATCCCTGCATATCCATGTTGGGCATTTCCAGAAATGAAGTCACTTGGGAGACATGAATAGATGTGAACACACAGTGGTTCTGCTGCAGAAGGGCCATAGATCTTTTTTATTCTCTTATTTTAATTTCTAAGTTGGACTTTCCAAAATGCTGTCAAGTTATGAGTCACTGAAAATCTCCTCACATCTCCCTGTATTGAGCTCAAAATCCAGGGACAAGTTGTACTAAAACCTCTGAGTATGACAGTGCATACCCAAAGTCCTGTCCAGGAAGACTTTGTGAGAGAGGCTTTAGAAGTGAGGAAGGAATCATGGTCAGCCCAGGGGGAGGAGAGGAGCTAGTGTCCAGAACTTAATGCTCAGCTTTGCTACAAGCCTCTGAGGTGGCTTTGAGCAAGTCTTTATCTTTCACTGTGCCTCATCTGTTCCCACCCACCCCAAAATATTACTGACTTAATCTCTAAAATGTTTTGAGCTTGAGGTATGATCTGAGTGTTGTTATTCACTCTCTGGATGCACTGGAGTTTCAGAACAATCTCTTAATAGAAACATTCACCTCATCAAGTTGAAAAAAAGATTATCTCACTGTTTTCCCTCTGGGTAATAAACTATTGCACTTGCTAGGCTTTAAGGTAAAAATTAATGATTTCCTTCCTGTTCTGAAGGAGGTTCTACTTCTGGAATCTGGGAAATTCTTTTCTTAAATATTCCATGTAAATATATAATTATTTTAAAAAATTATATGCATGGCTTAAGTCATCGTTAACACAATGGTTATTGTATATAAAAGAATTGGGGCAGTATTTTATAACTAGGTAAGTGCTATATTTAAGAAACTGAGTAAATCATGTTCAAATTTGCTGATGTTAAAAATGCCAGGTGCCCCAAGGGAAGGTGAAGAGAGTTTACTAAGGGCCATGAGTAACTGAGGAGCAGTCTCATAGAAGTATTCAATATGGAATTCATTTTATTAAAAAATAATAATAAATTGAACATTGTTTCATTGCTTCCTGTACTTGCGATCCCAAAGACTTATATTGTCCTGATCTGCACTGCAGTCCCAAAGGACTTTCAAAGATCAAAGGAAGCAAACTTTTACTTATTGTTTGTGGTAGTTTGAAGGGCATTTGGGGTGTGGGAAGGACATTCCTTTTAGTAGATTTTCTGGAAGCTCCACCTGGCCATTCTGGCCACTTCTTTGGTAGGAGAAGCCCTTTTCTTTTGAAAGCTTGGGCACCTTACCTAAGATACCAGCATGGCAAAGCTCCTAGGAATACCAGAGTTGTAGCATAATGTGGATTGTATGCTGAGACCTCCCTGTGGGGGCCTGATTCCAGCTTAAGAGTAAGCTAGAGCTGGATTTCTCCCTCAGAGAGCAACCAGATCTAGCCCAAGAGAATGGGGATTTAGACCAAAAGTCAAATGTCTGCGTGAGGAGGGGAGTGCTTAATGAGTCTTCAGGGGCCCTTCGGCTCTGACCCATTGTGCATATGTGTGGTGCAGCCAATCATTGTGTAGACCCGCTCTGTGGCTCAAGTCAGTTTGAAACCTTGTGGTTTTGTTTCTGGAGAGCTACACAACCACTGATATTGGCCACAATGGCTGAAGTTATTTCAGCATTGTCTATAAACAAAAGGATCCCAAAGAAACTTGGATGATAACTCCCAAATGACCCACTACTTGTGTGAATTTACAGTGGTGTGGTACAGGAGGAATAATGGAACTGCTGAGCTGCCTGCCAGAGTCTGAGAGGAGATCAGTGACTCAGAAAACCTCAGAGGAGCGTCTCCATTAGCAACTGCAATGCTTTGGCATCTCTTCTGGTGGTGTGAATGACCCTTCTGTATGAACCCAAAGTGTGCCACAGGCTTTGTACCAACTACAGAAGATAGAGCCTTTCCTTGAAACTTTACACTCACGGGTCTAGGAAACACCACTGTCCAAAAGTTGGACTGGAACAAGGTACTCGACTTCCTGTTCAACTTGAACATCCCAGCTCAGTCACTTCCATGGACTTGAACTTGTTAAATAGTATTTGGTACCAGAACTGTCTCTGTCCTGTTCAACCTATATGCCTCTCGCATCTCCAGGAGGTGTGCAAGTGTGCACATCCAGTGCAGTTTAAAAGAGGTGTCCTCACAGAGATTCTTTGGTTTTATTTAATTTTTAATCTTTCAGCTGCCAATACAGCATTTGGGATTGCAATCATAAAGTATCAATGGAATTCAGTTGTTACAAACACTCAATTCTTTAAATAGAAAGCCCAAACTTATCTGATGTACAGTTGGCATCACTTGTTAAAAGGATGAACTTTGCCCCAAAATTATGAACAGGGCTAGGGCATATGAAACTTTCAGTTTGGAGAGAGTCCAAACTTGTCTGTAACCAAATCCAAAATACTTTTTTGTCTGAGTAACTCTTACTCACCCAAAGAGCTCTTTTCACTTCAGTGACATTGCTAATGTGGTTATGGGCTGCAAAATTGAGTGTCATGAATATGAATTTTGATTTGTGGAGGGAGACCCCTGGAAAAGTTTCTTCTTATTTAATTTCAATTAAGTCTGGCAAGACCCTTTTGCTTCAATAAGAAGACCAGACCACAGAGGGAACTGGTGAATAATCATGGGCAATCTCTACCACACATTGTTGTATGTTAACAGCACACTGCTAGATGTATCCTTAATCTTTAGGTAGCAGGCTGGAGAAGGGCCTGGAAAAAACAATCAGGGATTTAAATTAAGAGGCACTTATTGAGGGGAAAATAATAGGGCTTCAGCTTATGTAAAAATACACAGCAATTTTGTTTGAGTTAAGGCTGATAGATGTTTTATGACTTAAGATCTATAATTCTTTAGTGTTTCCAGACAATTAACAACTCTATTGTAAATCATAGCAGAATAGCTAGGAGCTGGTCCCAAGAGAAGACACCCTCCAGCTGCCTCCTGCACAACATCAGCATTAGATGCTTGCTGGAAGATACAGGACAGACAGGGTGTCCCTGGCACTTCTTTGAACCACTGGTTGCCCTTTCTGGCTGCATATTCAAGGCCTGGTCTGCTAGTGCTTGCTTTTCTTCCAACTTGAGCACTGCTGAGCTGTCTGCTGGAAAACCCTGGCCCCTGAACAAAGCTGAAGAGCTTGAGGGTGTTGAGTCACAAGGCACCCGTGGGTGCAGCTGGAATGGATGGTGCAATTGCTTTTTCCTCAGCTGTTTGTTTTGGAGATGGTTTCCAGCACATCTGGAAAAGCCTTTAAAACATCAGGCAGTAAACTATTGTAGTTCAGGAACAGTTTCATGAGCAGTTAAGCCACCCGTGCTGCAGTGGCAGCAACTTCTGAGAGAACGAGGGGGTGGAAAAATGGGGAAGGGGTAACTCAATCAGCCACCCCAACACAACTGTGGTGAGGTCTCCCTGCTACCATCACAGGCATCAGGGATGGTGGGGGTATAAAGACACCTCACTAAGGTTACTTTCCACATGCTTAATCTCATCTGGAAAACCATCTAGGGGCTGCAGGTGCATATAAGAGCAACCTCTAAGAGTTAGTTGGTTGGGATGAAGGTGGTTAGAAATACACAGAATGTCTTGTATTGTGAACCATTACGTCAAGGCATTGGCTATGTTCTTTGGAGATAAATACAGGTTTTTACTTAGTGTTGAGGACATCAACAATAATTCTCTATTTGCATAAACTTCAGATGACCACACTCTTTCCTCCTCCTTTTAGTCCCCTGCCTGACTGAGGAATTCAGTAACTAAGCTACAGAAATTTCACTAGACAAATCTTGGAGACCAAAGTCTGGGGAAGGCAAAGAACCTGGAGTGTAAGTTTTAAAAAACTGATTAAATCTACAGAAGTATTTGTTTGTAGACAGGTTTAACATGGATTTGTTTTATGCTCAATCACCTTGGAATCTATCCTCCTGAATTGCCTCTCCAAGAGTGAGTATCGAGATGAGTGAAAGGGAAAGTTCATGAGAAACTGCATAATAATGTGGATGTATGTAATCACATGGCAAGTCTTTCTTTTTGCCTCCTGAAGGTGCAACAGGAAAACTAAGACTCTGAATTGTCTCTTGTCAATGAATACAGAAGTGCCATTTTTTTCTGTTGCAGTTCGGCTTTACAGGTGTCTGACCTGGGGCAATCTTGATTCAAATTGCCAGGATATAGATTTCACATGAGAATGTATCTCTAATAAAGTATTGACTTAAGGGCACTGGTGAAAGAGAATTAAAATGGCATTCTTACACAAACACAACAGAACAACTCTGTGGTACTTTTCATTCACATCTTCTGTTTGCTTAGGATAATAGGAATATTATGGAGAGCAGATTGTCTCCCTGTCATTGTATTGTGTCTGCGTTTCTATTGTAGAGCTCATTTTGACCTTCCTTTTCTGAGGCTGCAGTTTCATGAGAGCTGGATTAAGTTGCCCTGGCTTCATGCCACTCCTTTCTGTCCCCAACATGTCTTATTTCTCCCTTCCCTTCGTACAATCACAGCTCTGTGGACGTCCCTGTGGAGGAGCGGATAGGGGAACTGATCAGGATTAAACATTATGTATTTTTTCCTGAGCTAAAAACCTCCTCTCTGCTTTCACCAAAGCTTTCCTCTCTCCAAGTTCAACATCTTGGATAGATGCTGTGCAAAAATTGGATGTTTTCTCTCAAGGGAAATCCTAATATATTACTGTTAGTTTTCATTCCAAGTTGGGAGAAAGAGACCAAATAGCTAATTTGTTTCCCACAGAAAGTATTATTAGGAAAATGTGAACTCAAAGATCTCAAAGTGGATGAGGGGTGGAGCCTGCTAAGCATTCAGGTGGGCTGCACCCCTATTTGTGAAACAGCCAGGAGGCACTAGGGGCAAAAGCAAAGGAGCATTAAACTGACTTGGAGCAGAATGCTGCTGTTCCTGCTGTCCAAGACAAAATGTTTTGATTCCAGCTTAAGGAGCCCAGAATGGAATAGTCAGCTCTCAGTTAACTGTGGGTGGATAATCTGTGTTGAAAAAGAACGTTATTTTAACATTGTATCATATGAACAGCTGGATCTGGAGATTAAGTTTGTGGCTTTTACTTGGCCATGGAGAAGCCTTGCTGCCATGAAATAAATTTCTGTGCTTAAGTGCAAGAATGTTCAGTCTGTCTTCTAATAACCTGTAATTGCAATTGTACTGCTTTTTGCAGTGCTGCTAAATATCACTGTATCTGTTTACTCTTTTAAAAAGCCCCATCTCTGGGAATGGGGCAGTTGAGGAAATTTTGGGTCCACTTAAAATATATAAACATGTTAATACATAAATAGAATATAAGTGGAACTCCAAGCCAGAAACTGAAACATTTGTGTCAGAAAGAAGATGATCATTTAAAAGTCTCATTTTTTGGAGGGTAGAGAAGGGAACCTCAGCCTGATTTTGATCATCAGGGATATCAGTAATAATTCATGATCCAAGGAAGACAACGTGACTTATCAGCTAGCTGAATAAAGGTTCAGATATACACAGAAGATAGTGTGTGATAGTACAGCAGTGCATGCCAGCTGAACTGTAGGGACTGTGTGTGTGTCTTTAGTTCTGAAGTGGAAAATGTGATATAATTTCAGTTAGCTTAGCCCCCAGAGAAAGAGGATATTGAGCTAAAATTAACAGAATCATAGCTTATGGCCAGAAGGGACCATTATGATAATCGATCTGACCTCATCCATAAGAAAGGTCACAGAAGCTCACCCAGAAATTCCTTCAACCAGGCTACACATTGTACTTTTTTATTTTTTAATCTTTAAGATTTCACCTGATGAAGAATTTACCAGGTTTAGATTTTCCTATTTGAGTATCCCTCTGGAGAAGTCTGCAAACCCTTAACAGAAGAATTAAGTTTATTTATATGTTGCTTATGTTTATTTTTAAAGTTGAAATTTCAGATATAAATATTTGGCACTATTTTTCATTTTTATTTATGTGACTTTTTTTTTTTTTTCTAGCATGACGAATATGTATGATTGCATCATGCTTGCATCAAGCAAACATTTTTTCTGTGGTTGATGGTGGATCCATAGCAGATTTACTGTAGGCATTTCATGTTACAATAGAAGTGTAATAAACATATGCTTATGGAGACCCTGGTGGCTAATATGGCCACAAGAAGTGAATATCTGAGCAAGTTCATGGGAACCTTGTAATAAAATTGGCTGGAAGAGGAAAGTGAAACAGAGAAATATATCACCCTTTCTTGGGAAGTCAGGTTCACATAATCTTTACAAGATACTTTTGCAGTGATTAGCATGATGGAGTTCCAATCTCAGCTGGGGCTACAGACACAAGCCTGATCTGAATAATAGCAGCTTGGATGATGAATTCATTGGTGACTGTGAATCAGTGCAGAGCAGAGGTGGTTTCACTGTTCTGGTGACTTTCCTCCTCTCCTGAGGCTGAGAGAGCAACAAGGGCTCATCTCAGTGAAGTCTCATTTCTGAGCACAGGATGTCATCTGCACCATCTCCCATCCCCTGCAAAATAACATAGGGGCTGGAAAATGACCAAACGTTAAACAGCATAACAGTGCTGGAAGCCTTTTCCCGCTCCCAATTTTATGACCTTAATTAACACAAGCCAATCCATAAATCAGATCAACACCAGGAGATAACAATGAATCATGTGGAAGGCAGCTTTAATAGGAGTCTAATCCCCCAAAGAAGTGGACAGTACCGGCATTTTAAGTGCACGTGTGAGGTTGAAAGGGAACAGATGTCCATCTGGGGCTGCTGCTGGCAAGGCTAAGTCTGCAGGGCTGCTGGATTTCCAGAGAGAAACCTGTTTTGACATCTTAATGGCAAGAGTGTCTGGCTGCAGCCGATGGAGTGGTGATAAATACTGGCTCCCTCCCTGGGTGACTGCCGGGCAAGACGGGGATGCTTTCAGGTTCAGTGTGTCTGGCAGAATGCCGTCACCACCTCGCTGGGGTGCTGAGTGGGTCGGGGCAAGAGGGAAGGAAAGTTGTAGGAGTGACTGTCTGGAGAGCATGAGAAACTGAAGGGGAAATGTAGATGGAAAGAAAGAATTCCAGGCTTTCCCACCACAGCTTCAACTGGTAACTTGCCAGCAGCCCAGTGCAGAGTGCGCATAGAGGAGCAGACAGAGACTGCCTTCTTCAATATAGCTGTGGAATGACAGCAGGAATGGCAGGCCTCTGGACTGGCTGGCCCTTCATGACAGGCTCCCTGTGTGTGGAGTGGCTGATCTTCCTGCAGGGCCTTCTATGGCTATTCCAGCTGGGAGAGGCAGCAGCCCTTAATTAGGATGTCAGGGCTGCTTTCAGTTTCCTACTCACTGACTTGAGTGTCTGATAGTTAAAGTGTGGTTCTGCTTTGAAAAGTGAGGCAGCAAAAATGTGCCTTGGTTACTGCTGCACAGAAAGCCCAAGTCCCATGCACCTCCTTTACTGGGAGGGAAACGTGTTCCTTTCCAGCCACCTGCCCTGTGGATCCACTTGGAATCTGAGAGTAAAGCTCACTGACATCTTGCACAAAGAGATTACCAGTAAAAAGGAGCACAGACCGATTATACTCACTAGTCCCAGTTTTCTGAGGTGAGTTTTCCTTGTTCCTGATTCCAACTTAATAGACAGACCTCATGCTGGTGCATGAGCAGGAATAGACGCCATGTTGTCTGCACGGTAACTCACTAGCACAACTATTTTTCATTTTTGGTTCTGCAGGGCTAAGTGAAACAGTAAAGTGGAAATGTATTTTGGAGTGATCTGCTCCAGCTCTGGTTCTCCCAGGAGGCAGGTCAGATTTTGCAGAGAATCATCACCTCACTAATGAAGGGTAATTGATGGGCCTAAAGAGGGACCTCAGCCTGCAAACTCCTCCAATTCTGGGACTGTAAGACCCTTCTATGTAATCCTTCATACAAATGCGTCTGTCCG
Organism: Apus apus; assembly: GCF_020740795.1. Classification (NCBI taxonomy): domain Eukaryota; kingdom Metazoa; phylum Chordata; class Aves; order Apodiformes; family Apodidae; genus Apus; species Apus apus. The sequence goes on along the minus strand of NC_067285.1, from coordinate 18,446,441 downwards.
GATGAAACAGAGGTCATGAGGAGACTTCTCCTTTGTAATCAGCATCTTGGTGCTCTGTTCAGCATATTTGGAGAGTGTCCAACTCCTGCTTTTCCTGAGCCATAGTCAGTGATGGGCAATAAATGGAGCAATGGAAAGGAACCTTTGTTACAACTGGGAGCTATTCCAGTATTCCGTCATGGTCTTCCCAGTATTCTGCGTATCTCTACCATTCAGCATATTTTCCACCCATAGCTATACAACTCTTGAAGGAAGGAGAGGTGGAAAAGAGTGGATTTGGTATGGTATATCATGAGAGCACTGAGCTGTGACATCCTGGGGTCTTCACAAGGGGCTGCTGTGATCTCACTCCATGATGTCTTTGTAACTTCATTAGAGAATCAGCCTCACTGGGTCTTTTGATATTACTGATCTAAGCAATTGTTGTGAGTAGTAAACAGATAAAATGAAAAAAAAAAAAAAAAAAAAAAAAAAAGGACACCTTTGAATTTCTATCAAAATTCAGATCTAACTGCAACAAAATTGCCCTTGAGTTAACTTGTTCATGTGAAAATCTTTTCATCTTTTTTTAAGTGAAGGTAATTTTAAATGAAAGTTTCCATTTTGAAAACAAACTCTGACATAAATAGAATGAAAAAAAGTCAATGTGATCTTTTATTTTTAAAAATGTAATTAGAATATTTTAAAGAATTCTTCTCTTTTTTTGGGGTTCAACCTATTTGACCTAATTTTGCCAGTAGCTATAATGATCCTTTGAGAGCATGATCTGGTCTAGAACAGGAGAAGGACATGTGATGTAGAGCTCATCACTGAGATCTCTGTAATCTCAGTAATATGGAGCAGGACATGTAAATATGTACAGATGTGATGTGGATGTATACTTTGAAGTGCCAGTTTGTTGTTTTGTGAGGCTTCAGGGAGATACAAATGCAGTGAGGAAATCAAATGCTCACCCTTTATGAAAACCTCAATGAAATTTTCAGCCCCTGGTTCACTCATGAAACCTCTCTAGCAGATATTTGACATCATAAATCATTGCACAATCTGCCTGCCAAAGTAGCTAGTAGTCAGGTCACCAGAAGACAGAGCCATGCAGCTGTCCCTGCATGTGTTTCTAGTAGGATTGAAGGTGGCTGGTCTCCACCACCCTGGGGGTCATAGAAGCCAGGAGCACAAGACATCAACTGCCTCTGGTGGAGACTCCACTCTGTAGGTCTCTATTTCAACCTTCTGTAGTATTTGCACTAACAAGGTTCTCACTCTGACAAAAGTGCTTTTAAGCAGTCTCCTAGCTATTGCCCTGAGGCGCTAGATATCTCAGAGGGATATTGCTACAGGAGTGGGTGAGCAGAGATCTCTTGTTTTTCTTTTTGTTCTTGTTCCTGTGGTTTGTCTCCAAGGACTGCATGTGTTACACCCTAAAGCAGACTTCAAGTACACAGTATTTAGGAAGAGGGTAGAGGATGTATTTTGGTTTATGGCACATAATTTCTGTTTCTCCCCAGAGTCTCATAAGCAAGTTTCTCATTGAGTTACTCTCAAAATAGATTTTTTCTCTCAGCTACCCAAAAGCAATTTCTGCATTTATTTCTTCTCCTTAGATTGTAGGTTTCCTTTCAGTTCAGCCCCAAGGTTAGAGGAAACCTTACGGAGTGCTTGCAATGGCCTGACAACCAAAACTGGATTTATTATAGATCAAATTAAGAGTTCCCTGAGTGACTTGGAAGTTCAGGGACAGGAACTGCATGAACACTTGGCAAAGTCACATGTGAGGGTCTCCCTGTCTGCAGATCTGATCAGGCAGGGAGTAACAGACTTTTATAAACAACAACTAAGAATTAGTGTGGGATAGAAAGGCCTAAGTGGGGAATATTTATATTCTGGATTGGTTTAGGGGAATAGTTTTGTGATACTTGAAGCCCAGCATAAGGTATCTTTGCAGGCTTTCCCCACCCGCCGCTGGTAGTTTTAGTTAGCGAGGCTCACACTGCAGTAGGTGTTTGGGCTATTTCTTTGCCAATTTCAGCCTTGTAAATAGCATCAAATCTAAGGCACTCAGGCTCTGTAATTGAGAGAGACCAGCATCTCCAGGAAGGTCCTGTCAGAGTTGGCCAGATATCAGTAGTCTCAATAGAGTCTGGAGGTATTTGTGCCCTGACTTTCTGGAGACCCTTGATACTTACTCCAGATGCGACACTTGGAAGAAATCCTGTCCTGCCTTAAAGCTCCATCAGTGTCTGATACAGCTAGATGGGAGATCCACCATTTGGAGAGCTAATTTATAATTTCCTCATGCTTTTTATACCTTATATTTTAGTAGTTTTTTCAAGTTCTTCCAGTTCAGGTATGTTAGGGGCACTCAAGCAGGAAGTGACTGCTCAGGCTGGATCAAATCCCTTTGTGTCAGTCTCACACCACAAAGGGATGGGCCAGGTAACAAGGACAGAGCCAAGCATTTTATGATGGCTAGAGAACTTCCCAGCAGACCTTACTGAAAGAACATGTCAGGGACATGTCCTGAGACTGTAGAGAGAGCAAGGTATGTGTAGCTAAAATTCAGAACACTCTAGAAGTCTGCAGGTAGAGAATATTTCCCCAGAGGCTCCATCAATGGGGTGGGACAGTGAGGAAGGGATGGCACCTTCCCTTTGGACACCTGGGAAAGGACTGTGGCAGAGTCCCTTCCCTGTGATCAGAGGACCTGGATGGGCTGAAGCAAGAAAATGCAAGCTTGAGGCCTTTGGGACCTCAAGAACATATTTCTCCTGTAAATGCCTGAGGGTCTGTTATTCCAGCCCTTCAACTTTGCAGTGTAAAAATGGTCCAAGCATACATGTGCAGTCAATAGCCTTACATGAATTTGAATTTGGATGAGGGGGACTGCTGATTGAAATTCTCCATAAAAACAATGGGTAGGGTTGGGTTGCAGATGTTGTGGTCATGTTGTTTGTTTAGATAGTCTTGCTTGTGAAGCATTATATAAACACAGCCCTGGCCAGGTCTCCATGGTGCAATGCAGGAGGGAAAGTGGTGGCCTGGCTCAGCGCCCAGGGCTGCAGGGATGGAGTGAGGAGGTGCAACACACGGACGCATCAGGGGTTCTGGGTCATGCATGTGTTTCCATCTCACTGTGCCAGCAGCACTGGGGCAGAAGGTGGCACAAGAGGCAGGCATGGGCCCTGCTTTCAGCAGAGGAAGCAATGGCAGTAAGTGTGTAAGCTCATGGTGGGACATGGGGACAAAATTCTGCCTGTCTGCTACCTGCACAAAGCAAGGGTATGGTAAGACAGCTAAAGCAAGTAAAAGCGGCATTTTCACATTGGGTTTCCTTGCAGAGTCCAGATAATCAGTGCAGTTTGTATGGCAAAGGCCCTACTGCTGCAGACTGAGCAATTACCAGATCTCCTCTCTGTTCTCTGCTGTCAAATTCCACCCACCCAGGTGGCTGAGCTGGACTCTGGGGCTAGCAGAGTTGACTGTGATCCATGTACCAGAAATACTGCTTACGTGAAAGGCAGGTAGAAGAGATGGAGACTCTGACTGCTTGTGCCTAGACCTCTGTTGGTGCAGTTCAAAGCCTAGGCAGGTTTTAATCAGAACGAGAGTCATGAATTCGTAACATAATAAGTAAGCTGTAACCACACAGTTGCCGTTTCACAACCAAAAGACTGTACGTGTTGGAAATGATCCTCCATCTTTGTTAACCTCCGAGGGCTGAAATGGAGCAGGCTTACCTGGGTGCTATGTTCTGCAAAATGCATTTGGGACTGCAGGAATGCATCACTGAGTTTTACTGCCCTCATCTCCAATTTTTCCTTTCTGCCCAGCCTCCGCCCAGCCACTGACTTCAGAAGAGGACCTTCCAACCATTTATATTAAATCATTTCCCCTTATCAACAAGAATAATTCATTGCTGTATTAGGATGAGATATGTAAACAGAAGATAAATCTACAACTCTAAAATGTCTCTAAGATAACAGATCAAACATTAATTTAGTCCTTGGGCCAATTTTTTTTTTGTAGAAAAAAGCAAAAAAAAAGAATTCTTTATTTATAAAAGAGGCCTTTGATGTAAAGCATACATTTGTTATAAGTGTATTTTTTTCCAATGGCAATAGGACTTTCAACAGCAGTAGGATATGTTTTAATAATTAAAGGGATTTAGCTTCTCTACACAGCAGGCTAGCTTCTGTTCTCACTTACAGACTACAAATCATGCATAGCTTCAGTGATGATGATGCTGTTAGCTTGGTGCAAAAACACAGTTTGTGAGACTTGCAGCAGACCCTTTGTGGTTTTGGTTTGTGGCCATTTCTGGTTGCTTTCCAGTGTTAACTCCAGCAGAAATCTTGCAGTGCCAGGGAGAAGCCAAGCTGGCTGAGGTTTCTGAGCAGCCACCGTACAAAGTATAGATGCTGGGATAAGCAACCAAGCTGAACCCCTGGTTTTCCCTAAGGGAAAATCTGTGGAAGAAGATCAAGTTCAGAATTTGAGTCTGGCATTTCTCTCTGGCCACCCCATAGCATGGGAAACTCAGAAACAAGTTTTGATTTACCGTCTTTAGAGTGGCTGTTTGCAAGACAAAGATAGTGGGGCAGATGCCCTCCAAAACTAGGTAATATTTGGATCTGGGATTTTGATTCAGGTCCCTCTCCAAGCATAAATGTGAAGGCTCAATTCAGCTGGATGTTATCACTATTTTATCTTCCCTCTTTGGATACACCCTTTGCTCTTCTAACTTTTCCTGACTCCTTTCAAACACTGGACAGAGATCTTGCTTGTCTTTGCCTCCTGCATTCGCTATCAGCAGCCTAGAGAAGATGACATCTCATCCCACACCAGCTCTCAAAAGAAGTAAGCTGAAGTCACCAGTTCCTGGCATTGCTTAGTGGATCTGGATTCATGGCTTAAAATGGATCTTTTGATTATTTATCATTATCACAGTGTACCAAAATGGTTCTCAGCCAAGAATCAAGTCCTTATTCTGCTTGACATGCGGGGGGAGGGAGGACCAGTGCATTTTAAATCCCAGGAAGGCTTGTATTGAAGGGAAAGTGCAGTGGATGAGATAATTTTAGTGCTACCACAATGAACCTGTCTTTCTTCAAAACCTGACTGGTCCCTTGGCTGATTCCTTCTACTTCCTTGTAGGGATACAAAGAGGCAGGTGTAGAGGGTCCTCTCACGTGAAGTGGCAAATCTACCTTGCTTGTTAATCAGGTGGGAAACTGAGATTGTTTTCCTGTGTGCCTGAATTGAGCATAAAGCTATTTAAACCCTGATTCTTTGGTAGTATAGAGAGCTGAGCTGACCAACATGATCTAGGTGCCAATATGTTCTTTAAGGGTGGCTGGTGGCTTTTACACAAATAGATAGGAAAAAATAAACTGTTCATAAATTCAGTTAAATACTTGGTGCCATTTCCCCTTACTGCTCATGACTAGTATGATACAATATAAAAAAAAGTTGTAAGAAATCGTAGAAAAATTCTTGGTGAACAATAATGGGAAAAAAATTATCAGAGGATGCATCATTATTCTTAATTTCTGTTAAATGGTGCTTGGCTAATTCCCAAAAATATAGTCAGGCTTATATCTCTTCTGCATTTTGAAGAGATTTCCAACAAGTCTGGTTGTAGTTGTTTTTATCTCGATATACGTGTCATTTGCTCCTGACTGCCACTCCTGAGGATCCAGTGGAAATGAGTTCCAGAGGATAATGTTGTCTTTGGTAATGAGACTTATGCCACAGGGAATAAATGAAATCAGGTTGCCAGCACATGCATCCATGATGCTCCTACCATTTATTTTCCTTCATAAACTAGTCTTAACACAGGTAACAACCACAGATTGGTGGAGCAGAGTCTGGAGTTCAGGAATTTGTATTCCTGAGAAGGTTACCTAGCAGTTCAGCTATGAAAAGAGATGGATTATAAATGGGGCATTTTAGAAAATGCTGTTTGCAAATAGCAGTTTCCCAGTCCTCCTCCTCCCTGTACGACTCAGAAAACAAGAAAAAATAAGATATTTTCCTTAGGTGTTTCCTGCATATTTCTTCCAAGTAGGGGATGATTGTAATGTGGCTTCTTGTGCCAAAGGGCAGCCCAAGAAGGACAAAGGCTGGTGTGTGAAGCTGTTTCAGACTGCCATGGTGTGTCTTCCTTTCCAGCCTTGACATGCAGGAAGGCTTGAGGGCTTACAAATATCAGAGCAGAGAGGGGAGGAAGGTAATGAATGGTGTCATGACCTTACGCAGGACCTAAATTAAGTAAAGATTACAATCACTGTCTTCACTGAAGAATGATTTTTTTCACCAGAGAAAAAAAGTTACTGATTTGTCCATTCAATCAGAGGTAGGCAGAGCAAGTATTTTTAAGAGTGCTCCATCTGATTTCATGTTCTTCCTATCCTCTGCTTCAAGCCCAGTCTCTAACATGCCTAGAAATTGATATATTTAAATCTAAGCCTTTTGTGGGGCCTGTGGGTGTCGGTAAATTAATCCAGGGATCCCAGACAGAACCTCTCAGCCCTGCTACTGACTCTTAGGTATGAAAGATCACCTCCCTTAATTGTTCGGGGCTGGTTTTACACAGCTAGAGTACTGGCATGAATTTCTTTGCGTAGCATCTCTGGTCTTAGGCTGGGACAGTTATACCTCATAAAAACTGGCATTTTTGCTAGACTGACAATTTGACACTTAAGCTAAACTCTGGCTGTTGTCATGTGAACTGCTCCATTCATATCATTACATTTTGTGCTTCCAGCTTTTTATATCTGCAGAGAAAGCACCTGCAGTCTCTTTCCCACCCAGATGATAACAGAAGAGTGACTTTGTGGTGTTTCCCGGCCCTTTCTCTGTTCAGCAGGAGGGTCCTGTGTGTTTGATCTGCCTCTGATCTCCTGCTGGAGAGACCAAAACATTTAGAGCAAAACAGCCCCAATGGGAAGGCTTGTGTTCCCAGCCAGAGCAGCAGTGGAGCACGTGTGGGGCTGTAAATAGCACAAGCTGGAGCTGCCGTGGGTCTTGCAGGCACTGTGGCTGTTGTCGTGCCTGTAGTGAAATTGCCCTCTGTTCTTTTGTACTGAGCAGAATATGATGTGAGCCAACGCAAATGGCTCTCATATGTTTTCTTTGGTGTAAATGAGGCATTCAAGTATGAAACAAGGCAGTTGCAAGCCGATCAGCTTGAGAACTGAGGCAGAAAGCTTTGGATAAGGGTAATAGCTTTGGACAAAGTAATGCGTGCCTCAGAAAGGCTCATGCTGATTTGTGAAAGAGATCTCTATAAAATCTCTTGTAGGCAGAGCTGGCTAGAAAACCTTTTAAATGGAAGTAAAGGCTTTTGTTCAAAAATTAAGATTTTTCAATAGAATATAATAAGGTGTAATTTCAGGTTTTGTTTCTCTTGAGCAGCTTTATTGGAAATAATTTCATTTCCATGTGGAAGTGTTATTTCTACTCAGAAAGTAAAACTTGCACATAGTTGTACTCCTCTGTTCCAACTGGCAAAGTTAGAATAAATAAATAAAAAAAATTAGCTGGTTTTCAACTGAAAAAAGCTTAAGGACAGTCAGAGGATGGAGAACAAAACAAGTCTTTGTTTTTTCACCCTTCCCCCTGACCATGCTCAATTTTCTAATTTTCCTACAGGGAAGCCATTATTTCTTGATCTGAAATCTGAAATGAAGTTTTCTTAGAAATTATGCTTTTTTCTGAGACAACAGAATTTTGTTTGTAGGTTCTCAGAGATTCAGATTCGGATTCTGGATGCCATCTCCTTTTAGGATAAGTTCCAATCCAGATATGATTAATGTGCCTTTTCTCACTGAAATTCTTTCAGTTTACTCAAAAATGGTCAGGAAGCATTTCAGTAAAAGTGATGCTATGTTAGCTGCTTGGTTTTTCAAGGGATCAGAATGTGTACAGATAGGTTTTTCATCCTAACAAAATAGGAAGAGAGGAAAAAACAGGTATTTCTAAGGACTGGGAAAGTACTCTGGATAATACAGGGGTGATTTAAGCAGGTGGTGTGTTCAGAGATACCATCTGTCATGAAGTCTGTCCAGCTCTGCCCTGCAAGCAGTCTGGCTATGCCTTTGTGGGGCTACCCCCAAACTAATGGATATGTAAACTGTTGGCAAGATTTTTTGGCTTGTGAGGATGCTACATGAGCTTCTGGATGTGAGTTATCTGTCTGCCTGATCCACAACCATGGTAATGAGTGATACCTCATTATTCTGCCAATTTGAAAATCTCCCCTTCTCAACTACTTTTTCTTTTGCTAACATACCCTGCTCATGTATAGTGTTCCATCCTTCTCCAAGTATATTTTATATCATACATGTTGGTGCTTTGTTTAAATCAGCCTTCCCCCATTACTCTGACTAATTAATAGCAAGTGAACTTCAGGCTGTTGCTTCACTTAACCCACAAGTGAGCTGATGAGTCATGTAGAGCTAGTAACAAAAGTGTGTCTTTCACCATGGAAACTTGTTTTCTTTTTAGAAGTCTGCCTCAAACTCTGAAAACTCAAAATACATTTGTGTCTGAAAGTTGAACATTTTTTGGAAGAAAAAGCTCTGCTCCCACGACACTACAAATTACTACCTGCCTCCCTCATACCTGCCTTTTTTTACCAGATTCTCCAATCAAGACATTTTGTCAAACACTTAAAATTTGCTAAATTAGTATATTTTAAAGAAAAAAAAAGTGAAAGATGAGACACTTTCAAAAAATGCTTCTAGTTTAGGGGACTAGGATGCATAACACTTGAACTAAAGATCACTCTGTGTCTCAGTGTTGTAAAACTCTCGTTGGGCATATCATAAATCCGGACTGGAATTTTAGTCTCTGCCCATTCCAATCCCAACAGAAACACAAGCATTAAAGCAATTGGAGAACTCTTAGGCATAAATTCAGTAATAAATGATGGGTCTGAGATTTCCTCATACTTAGAAGGATTTGAGCATGGGCTAAAATGGCCCTTGAACCACTTTTAAGAACCACTTTTGACTGTACTGTCCAATTGCCCCCAACACATGTTCATCTTCACTCTTGCTTATGTCATAGTGCGACTGTTGTGGTTTCTGAAAGGAGCATTCACCCCTCAGTAGAAAGGTGATACAACAGTATCAGGAGATGACACAAAGGCAGTTTCATGGTATATATGTGTACACTGTGGTTCTGAAATTACATTCAAGTCCCTTCCTCCCTCAGGGCAAAATAATATGATCTGTAACAAAATATTGCTGTGAATATGTGTCTGTCTGAATTCATAGCTCTCACTGTGACATGTGAAATGGCTAATTAGAACTTCATAACATCAAGATCAATAAAACTCATATCCTCTGGCTAACTCTGTAGAATATTTAAGTATTTTATAATTCTCCCTGTATTGCTTCCTCTGCTTCCCTGATGCTTGTAGGATCTGTGGACAATTGCTGCCGAGGGATGATTCAGCATCTGCATCCAGCCAGAGCCTCAGAATTGTTCATGACGTCTGTTATCTTCAGATGGTCTTGAATTCCACAACTACCCCAGCCAGCAGTCTACCTGCCAGTGAAAAGAGCCACGTCCTCACTTTGCAGCCATGTTCTTTTATTTGAAAATATAAACAGGAGCAAAAATTTCCTTTCCCCCCAAAGCTGTCCATAACCTCCACTGTATTTGATTGTGACTCATGTTCTTATCTAAGAGTGTAGTGAAGTTCCAGGCTACGGCAAGTGGGTACTGGCGATGTGACCATAAGTAATTATGCTTCATAGCTTTATTGACATGACTGGTTTTACTTTGTTTTTCCTCTCTGTCTCACAGCTTGACTGGAGAACAGGACAAAAAATGTAGGATCTGTAACACACATGACCAAGGAAGATTTTTAATTCTTATTGTTATTTTGGTTCAAATTTAGATTTGGGTTTAAAAAAAAAAAAAAAAAAGAAAAAAGCCCAAAACAACCAAAACCCTTTCCCCCTATTTTAATAATAAAAAAAGTTTAGAGAAGGCTTTCATTACATTTTTGCTCAGATGATGATGAACATACTGGTCAAACTTTCAAGTTATTTTTGGAAAACAGCTGAGCCTGGAATATTTCAATCATTATAATGAATGTTTCAGAAACCATAGTATCTTTTTACTGTGAATTTACACCTGGAAGTTTGTACAGTCTTATTGCCAGAGTTTGCCTGCATACATTTAATGGATACAAGTGGATTTTTCATCTGCATTTAGAGCCTTGTCTTGATACATCATAGCTTACTGCCCATTAATGGGATTACACTGGATAATAAGTCTGGGGCAAAACTCTTGACAGCTCACCAAGAGGTCCTCTAAGGCATGGGTTCAAACTCAGCCTAGCTAATTAATTTACTGTGATACAGTACAGTCTTATTGGCTCAGGCTACAGTCAGTAAATTGAGAAATTTTATTTTTTTGCTACATTCAGTAGCAAAAAATGTAGTGCAACATTCTGATTTAGATTCCTTTATGTTTCTTTTCTCCTACATCTGTTTATCCCCAGACAATGCAGTTTACAATCTACTTTGGTGCACTTTTGTTGGAGTAGGTTTCCTAATTTACAGCTTTATACATCATCTTGCTAGCTGGTTTTGCTCTGTGCTTGGTGTGAGCTATTGGCATGTGGGACTCCGTGCATCCATGCAGGGGAAGGGATGCAAGCAAACAGCCAGAGGCAGTCAAAGGCCATACAACCTTATACACAGTATCTTGGTTTAGCCATGATCTAGGTTGGTTCTGTAAAGATGAGTCAAATATTTACATAGTAGGAAGTGAGCCCAAGTCTGAAAAAAGTTAGAGAGACTGTGTTTGGAATGACAGAGGGAGCTGAAAGGAGCTACTGAAAACAGACAGTATGAAAAACTTGTCCTTTGAATTTTGCCCCTTAGGAGTCTGTGTAGAATCAGCGGCCCTATCTATGATGGAAATGAGATCTGGACTCAGGAGCCCCTCCATCCCAGTCATGATTTTTACCTCATCAGAGAGACAGGTGTGGTCTTGAGGACAAAGAAAAATTATTTTGTAAGCACCAGAGATTGGAATGTACACCTGAATTACCCTTGCTGCACAGCTCTAGATGTCCAAAGAGGTAAAATGTATTGTGTGTCTCTGTTAGCATTCTTTAGGAGCAGTTTCATTTAATGCTGGGCGAATCTAGTGACATGCTGTAGACAGGAGGAAAATGACATTTATTAGCACTAAAAGCTAGCTGTTATATGGCTGAAAATGTTTTGGCTCCACTGGAATTTAAACTTGTCTGACTGCTTGAAAAGTGTTCAGGTTTAATATAACTGATTCAAACTTGTAGTCAAAAGTTCTGTGTAAAATCCTCTTGTGGGATGAGGATCTTGGTTTACAGAATCTCAAGAATGATTCTAAACACCCTCCAGCTCTGAAGGCAACGTAAAAGTGCCAGTTTCTGCAGAGATCAAATTGCTTCAAGTGTCAAAATTTCAAATCAATGTCAAATCTGATAAATAAGTATTATCCACCAAGAGGTTCTGCTGGGAACTATTAGCCAGTCTTGCCTTAGTGATATTTATTTAATGAGCTGAAGAACATTTAATTGAATACAAAGTCGAAGTACAGCAATGAAAAAGTGAATGAACAGAAAATAGAAAGGAAAACAAAAGAACTAATCAAAGGATGTTTCGTAATTTTTTTTATCATGGCTTATGTAGTTTCACCTCATAGATTGGAGTTTTTAAGATCAGCAGGAATTGCTGTGTTCACCTAATCTGACTTTTTACAGAGCACAGGTCTGAAAGCTCACTCCATGAGTTCAGCATCAATGCCAGAACTTCTAGTTTGGGGTGAAGCTATCCAGAGCAAGGAACTACATTTTATCTCCTGTGCTGCATGCTACCCCTCTAATAAGTCCTTTTTAAAAGCTAAAGCTCCTACAGCCAGACAGTGTTATGTTTCCATCAGCATAAATCAGAGCAGCCTCAGTGGAACCGATTGTTATTCCCTATTTTCATTTGGGAAAATTCTCATGCTGTCCTCAGTTAAGAGTAAAAAGAATGGAGTTAAACTCTGAATTGCCGTTACATGACCACGTCTCCCTCTTATGCCTGATCTCAGAGATTACAATCCAAATGACAGCAAAAAATTTCCTTCTCAAAATCTGCTGTGAGGTGTGGTGCTGATGGCTGTGGTTATTGCTGCACCCAGAACACCACTATTTACATGTACTTGTTCTGCGCTCAGTTGTTCAAATAAGTTGCATTTAGTCCTGATCAGGAATGGCTAAATTAAGACCAAGTGATGCTGATTTTTTTGTGGAAACTGAACAACCATTGTGTAGTGGGAAGTGGAACAGAAGGCACCTTGCATGGAAAAGCATTCATCCATACAAATGTTATTTTTGCTGTAGGGAACATGTAAAGCCAGGGCAAAGAGGGGATCAGGATTCCTTGGCTACTGGAGAAAATGTTTTCTTTTTTAGTCAGACCAATCTGTTTTTTAACTGACAACTGTCAGAAAAAGGAGTGCAACGCAGGGTGAAGCAAGCAGTCATCTGCAGTCTGCTGGGGAGGAACAGCTCATTACCGCAGGCAAAGCTAGAGTTCAGGCTTGCTTATTTTTGGCTTTAGGTTCCTCAGTTGTGGGAAATTGTTTTCTCATTCTTGTACTTTTAATAAAATCTGCACATTGTTATTTGCTTTGCTCTGTTGAGGGTCTGAAATGATGTTTTTGTGTGATGTTTGCCAAATTTGTAACATTCTTTTAAATATATTTATTCTTCTTTCTATGAGGGCAAGAGATCTTATTTTGAAACCCTGAAGACTTTCCCAACATATGAGGGATGAATAAATACTCAAAATGTCTGCAACTGCTGTTACTGCTACAGCTGCCAGGTCTAGAAATGAACAAAGTATCTGTGTGCACATGCACATTTGTGTGAGAGTCAGGGAGAGAAATACAGTGTGGGCACTCTTGGGGTCAGGAGAGATCTCTAATAAGAAACACATTTTACAGGCAGCAAGAGAATTATTTTTACTGTGTGCATTTACAAGTCCTCAGGCAGTGAATTTTGTTGTGTGGCTATTTTTAAGGTTAATTATTTATAACATGCAAGGCTTGAAACTGCAGATCTTAATTTGGCAAAAGTTCTGTTCACTTCAAGGGGTGCTCTGCCTGGTGTACCCAGTGGAGGGGAAGGAGGCTTGGGTGATGAGCACGTGCTGGTTGTCAAGGGTCATAGATGACCCTGCTTACTTCAATGAGAATTGAGCTTCTGTCTCCACTAACAGATTTTACGTGAGTGTGGGAGCTGTGGGGGTGACCAGCCCTGGGGCAGGGTGACTGAAAAGAAAAGAGTGGTTTGTAGGAGGGTTTCTTTGCCACCATTCTATAAAACTTGCCTGATTTTTAACTCAAATTCCTGGCATGGCACTTTAAAGCAAATTTTTATGGGATGTCCCACACAAATTTTATAGTGCTCTCACTCAAGCCATACTGGGCTTGAGACTTTTAGTTTTTAGATCTTAATGCTGTGATCCTGAATGGTGTTCTCTTACACAAAAAGAGGAGGAGCAATCTCTGTTAAATTTCCATCCAATACTGACTGTTTTTCATTGAGAAACAGAATTCAGTCAGCAGTTTTGGCTAAGGAGATATAAGAGCTACAGCACAACAAGAGGAGAACTGGGAACACCACTGATGACAAGCTTTCTGGGTCAGAAAGCACTTTTTTTGTACTGTGTTGAGCATGCTTGGCATGAATGGAGCCTCTCCAAGCTGGATACTTCTAGGCAATTGTGAAGATGGGAATGTTGATTGTACCAATCACTTCACAGCATTCTTGCTTTGCTAAATACTGTTTGATAATCTGAGAGCAGCTGGGTGCTTTTAGTTCACAAGGAGTTTTTAATTGGACAATTTTCACTGGCTTAGACTTGTGCAGACCACCTGCAAGTGAATGTATTGGTCTCCATTGGCATATATAGAATTTGCATTGACCATTAAAAAAACTGAGGTGACTTCTCTGCCAAGTCACAGATAATCATGATAGGTTGTGTCTTTTCAGTGTTAACATCTAAAATAATGCCTATTCAATCAGCTGGGGAAACAGATTCAAGCCCATTCACTTATTTAATAATTTCCATTCATTTGGACAGCTTCAGTTCTAAAGCACTGATATATGCATGATTCTCAGGAAGAGAAAGAGCTTGGTTATTTGAAGAGCGAGTCCAGCTCATTGCTTTATTGTGTAGAAGAGCAAGCAGATAAGGCATTTGCTACTGGTTGGAGGGAAAATGCCTACAGAGAGGCACATGTTGTTTAAGGAACAGAGATTTTCATAAGGTAAGTTATTGTAAGGAAAACACAGCCTTTTCTGACATAGATTCTGCCAGAACACAAAGTGGAGAAGAAAAAAAATAGGAAGATTTTCTAGATACATTACTTATTTTTTTTTAGTTGATAGACCCTCATGTCTAAGAGTGTAGCAGGCAGTCTTGACTCATATTTATGAGTGCAGCAGACATGTTTTGCATTCAGGAGACAGGGAGGCTCTTTTGTGCTGTGAGAGGTGGAAAGGCTACACCCCATCTAGAGCCCAAGGAGCTCACTGCTATAGGACATGTAGGGAGCTGGGTAGCCAGAGAACCCCAATGGGTCTTTCTTTTTCCTAGGAGAAATGCAGAAAGTACAGGAAATGCCGACAAGTGATCTGTTTCCCCTGGAAGGAGCTGCCAGAGGATACATGGCATTCTGGATTGGATAATATAGAGTTTAGCTACTTTTCGCATCCAACATTTGAGTTTCTCAGCTTTTTTTCTTTTTTCTTTGCTTTTTTTTTTCCCCCCATAAAAGGGGAAGGTAAAGGATACAGACAGTTAGAAAGGCAGCCCACCAAGTAAGTGGGCTCTCTCTGTGGGCTGTTGGATACCCAGGGCAGCTTGCTTTCTCTACTCAAGTTGCCAGGGATAACAGGATGTGCCCATGACACAGAGTCATGTTCCTACTGCCTGCATCCATGTTGCATTGGATGTAAGAGAGCTCTTGAAGGTTGAGGTTTCCTATGAAGTTGTGGATCTCACTGCCGACTTTTTCTCTCACATGGAAGCTGTACTCTTGAAAGGAAAATATCTTTCTGTATGGGGTGTTGGCTAGAGATATCTTCTGTTCCTAGGCTTCCAAGAGCTTCTGAAAACCTAAAGGGACAAAGAGTCCCCATGGAAAGCGCTCTTAGATGTAAAGGTGGAAAACACTCCTGATGACATTTTTCTGTAATGATTGAGGCTCACCCTGCCTTACCCATTAAATACAAGATGTCCTAAGAGATTCAAAGCCCTTCCAGAAAAGAAAAACTGAGACATTTTTGAGCCTTAAATTGCCATGGGAGACTGCCAGAATGATACCTGAGCCCCTCTCCCAGTTCTCTTGCTCTGATTTGAACCAGGATAGGCATAGCAGGCAAAAATCTTGAGTAACTGCAGGTTGGATGCTCTTGGATGCTGCTGCTTCTCCATCAGTCTAGCTTTCTTATGTTTATACCTGCCTGAAATGTGATCCCAGTAAAAATACCTATTTTTTGGATTGGTAGCTGATGTAAATGTTGCAATCAATTAGATAGAGAAAGCAAAATACAAGGCAGACTCAAAAATTAATCCAAAAGTGTGAAAAGCCCTTCTGTGTTGATTTTCTTTTTTCTAAACATAATGTATAGGATGTCAAGTCAGTAATTGTATTAGCAGCTGCCTCTGCACATTCTGTTTTTATTCTATATAATTAGTATTCTAAATTGAAAACTTGGAATGAATGAAGAAACAAGTTATGGCATGTTCATGGAGTATTCTGTTCCCATTTTGATTGTTACTATTTCTGCCCTTGTAGCACCTACTATTTTTAATCAAGGCAAGATGCCACTGATGAAGCTTTGTATTCAGAATATACCACATTTATAACCTGTTTTCAATACTACAGAACTAGTTGAATTTCATATTATTCCTTTTTTTTCAAGTAGGAAATGAAGGCACATGCCTCTGATCCCAGGCTGATTAATAAGCCACAGCAGGATCTTGCTCCTCTAATGCTGTTGATCCTAAAAAATTTGTCATTTGACTTTAAAGTAAGAGTACAACAGCCTACTTTCCTTCAGTTCCCAAGGAAAGCTGTGCAGATTCATGGTGAAAGGGTTTCTGTTGTAAATTATTACTTTTGTTTTCACCCACATATCCAAGGTCTGAGGGTTAAGTGTACCCAAAATCAACTCCTGTGAGGTCAAAAGAGAGAGTTTCTTATAGTTTTGACCTGGAGCTCTAAACCAATCCTGTTTTACTCAGCTCTGGTTTAAGGGAGGAGAGCATCACTTGAAAATGCTGACAAACTTTGAGGAACTTGATATAAATAATGAATCTGTAATACAGCTGCAATGACAGTTCCTGATGACTGTTTCCTACTGCTATATTTCTAACCTAGTCTACCCACAGCAGGAAACAATACTAAAACAGTATTATTTGGACAGTGCTACCACTTCTCCTATCTTTTTACAATATAAACTCACTTTTTCTGAAGAGAATGACATGAACTTGTAGACAAAGATGGTCTTAGAAAAAAGTGACTGGTTGGATTGGAGCAACCTAGAAGAACAAGCGAGATTCAAAAGAAGACAGATGGTGTACCACTTTAGGCTTTGTAGTAGAGTTTTGCCACCAGATCTTGAATCCTTTTAAATTCAGCCTCAGGTGACTTTTAGCTGAGTGTCTGTTTTGTACACTATTATAGTACAGCAAACACATTGTTTACTGCACATACAGAGAGAATACATGTTCTTATCTGCAAGCAAAGCTTCTTGAGGCAACAGTATAGAGCAAAGGAAGCTAGACCTCTGCTCCAAGCCTCCAAGGTCAATTTTCTGCCCTGAACAGTCTGTTAGACTTTGGTTGTGCCTATTTTCTTTATGCCCCAGTTTGCAGTTGTCATCTGAGCAAGATAGATTAGGGATAGTAACATTATAGACTTCCATATGCTGTTACACTGGAGCAATAAGTAATTAGAATGGGTTACTTCTTAATAGATAATTTTTGCTGTGTCATTTATGGTCAGCTAATCTGAAAATCTTCACGGTCTCAACTGTGAAGAAGGCTGCAGTTAGTATGTATGAGCAGAGTTATGCATGTTTGGACCTCTTTTGATATGAGTTGGATGTGCAGCTCTTGAGCCTTTTGCTAATGTCATACTCATAAATCAAAACTACATAATTGGGTTTTTCCATCATGAAACTGTCTTGATTCATTTTGGACATTTAATTTCACTCAGATGTAAAATGCCATGTAAACTGGGCTAGGCAGGCTATGAACAAAACCAACCAACCAAAAAAAAAACACTTCAAGAAGCATAACTCACACCCTCCATATGAACTCCTACGCTCCAAGAAACTTTGGCTGAACACACTGTGGGAGGAATCTTCTCATAAACTTCTCTGTGTTGGTTTATACATGGCAAATCTCACAGAAAGTATTAAAAAAGGTAGAGTTCAAGTCTGAGATGTTACAGTGCAAATGAACCTCCAGAGAGATGAATATTTAAGCTTTTGCACAAACATCCCATGACACTCTGCTGAAAGATGGCAATGAGTGGCAGCAGAGAAGGCTGGATATGGCACAAAATCTGTTGTAGTGGCTTTGTGTGTACATCCCAAAACTTCATCAGCAATGCAGTATTTGTCAGAAGTGACTGATCAAAGGGCAACTGAGCACAGCACAGCTTGGGGGGGTGGGTGGATTTCCTTGAGCCATTCTTAATAAAGTTGCTGCTATGGAGGATCAGGCTCCCAGGTCAAATGCCATTTAGCTGTGGTAGAATGTGGGTACTTGCGTGCCAGATGTGGAATGGCTTGGCTAATTGGTTCTGTCTGCACAGGTATCCAGCTTCCAGCCAGCAGACAAAACATCATCCAAGGAGGTAAAATAGTCAATATAACCTCAAAGTCTTTTCCCTTACTTTGCCCTGAACTGGGAGCCCAGCAAAGTAACAGCTTACTAAGCATTGTTGAATCAGAGCAGCCATATCTCCTTGCAATTTCATTAACATCAAATGAAGAGGGGAAGGACCTCCAGGCTGGCAATAACTGTGCATATGACTGCCAACCCCCATGAGCAAGGGACAGCATCAAAATTTTTGTGGGACAAAAGCAGATCTTCAAGCACTGAGCTCACCAACACTTTGGGGCTTCAGTATTGTCATTTATCACCTGCTTCCTCTCCTATATATGTGCATTTTGACAGACAGATGAGAAGGTTGCAGTTGTCTCACTCTTCCTGAAAATTTAAAGGCACTGATATTGTAGGATAGCTAGATCGCATTTATGTTGAGAAGAACAGTATGGTTCAAATCCAGCCCAAATAAGGCTGCTGGTTAGTCTGGCAAAAAAACTTTGTTGTAATGTCATCGCATAAAGAAGCCGTTGACTACAGTGGTCAGGCTTGGTTGATGTGAGCTGACTGATTGATAAAATTAGATATTGGTTTGCTGAAATCTCTGCCTATCATTCTCACAGTTCCTGGAAGTACCGTCTGTTTGTGTCTGCTCTCCATCTTTCTGTTTCCACTGGGATCTGTAGTTGTACTGATTTTTCTCAAAGGAATCCTGTCTTTCTCCAGTCTCCTCAGTACTACAATCCCACATCCATTCAGCCCAGGCACTTAACAGAGATACCAAAACAGATATTGTTGCCTCTGTCTCCTTTTTAATCCATGGTGAGGGACAGGCACAAGCAAAGCAAGTCCAGATTTTAGTTGAGCTGAATTGCATTAGTATAAATAAAAAAGAATTACGTGAAGAGATATTTTAATAGCTACACTACCACCACCAGAGTAATACCTGAAGCTACATATTACTGAAGTATTTTGCAATCTGGGAATTAACATCTCAGCCTTCCTCTATCCTGACCTACTCTTATCTGTGTATTGACTAGTTCTTTCCCTGATCCTGCCTCAAGATATGGAGACCCAAGTGCTGATGCTCCAGCAGACAAAGCATGGTCACTGGAGCTGCTAACAGCAGACCTAATTGAGGGATTTGAGCCCTGGATTCTGTGTTGTGCATGGCCATAAAGCATGCTGTGCACACCTGCAGTGCTCTAGAAATAATAAACACTAGCCATAAACTAGAGTTGAGATGGAAACTATCTTGGATAATGATGTGGTTGCCATAGACACTCTATAACCCAGGTTAATATCTAGAGCTAGAGGCACTGTCTAGAAGGTGAGTGAAGTTTCCCAGAACGTGTGAAACACTGACGTAAATCCCCAAATGAACTGAACTGAGCCTTTGCAGCCTATTCAAAGCCCTCCAGCCAGATTTAAATAATATAAACAAGACTGGGTAACTTCTTCCTCATTGAATTAGAGATGGTAATAATCCTGACAGCAGCTGATTGCATACTATCAATCATTCAAGATGCTATTTTTTCAGAGTTGGCACCAGAAGGAAAGCAACTAAGGTTGGAAAGGCGTCTTGGTTGGTGTTCTGTCTGTGTCACACTGGTTGTGAACAATGCAGCAACATCTTCATGCCTCAATCAATGCAGCCATTAAGCCGAGGAAAAGCAGGACTTTACTGAAAAACAGATGTTTTGCACATGAGCTGACTTATTGCAGTTAATGACCCAGACAGAAAAGAAAAAAAAATACCCACACATATATGCACATACAAACAGGCATAGTAATTTGTTGAAACTGTATTTAAGAAGTGCAGATATGAATGCTGAGATAATTTGAGAATTGAAAATTTAATCTGTTTCACATTTACTCCATATACCTCGAAGACTTACTGTAATGCCAGAAGAGCCTGTTGGCATATTTTGGCTCTTTCAAGCACCACTTGTATATATGTGTACATGAACACAAACACTTACATATATGATGCAGGGTGACAATGATAGCACTGAGACTGGTTTGTGTGAAATAATGTTGAAAGTTCCTAGAGTGATCAAGGCACATTCTTACAATGTTGTTTTCTGAAGTGTTTTAGATTATTATCTACGAGAAGAGTGGTTTCCCAGTATCTGGTTAGGATATTAACTGAGTTAGTATTTAGAAAATAGTTTCTAAAAATAGCAAAATTGACATGTTTTTATTCATCAACCTAATTAGAGGCTGATCTTTCAGGACTACAAAAAGCCCATGTGGTGCTGATTTCGAGTGGTTGGTGTTCGAGTTTCTGAATGGGGATAATATAGAGTCTGTTTTCCAGGGCATGACTTTTCAGAGCTTTCTGAAAGTTGGTACCTGGGATATGCTTTAAATTGCATGCTCCTCCAAATTCCCAGCTGCTCTTAGAAAAAGTGGTGACAGCTTCTTTTTTGGGATCCTTGGTGTCTTTGGGATCACTGACCGCTTTGTCGTAGGTCAAAAATAAGTAATACAAATAAACAAAGAGCTTGCAGCTATTTCCGTTTAATACACCAGAGTCAGTCTAGGTTCTGCACAGTGATGCAGAAGAGGTGAGAATTAGAAACTACTTGGGAAATTGTTTATTACTCCTCCCTCTCCCCAGTGTTTTTTTTCTCTTTTCTGGCAGAAATTGCAATACTTTATTATTATAATTGGTCTCTGCTTAGTAATATCTGATCTCACCTTTCTAAGACATCAAGGACAAGGATAGGGACTTCTCAAATCACAACTGAAGATGTGGTCATTAAATGTGACCAGAAATCAGCATTTCTAGCTCTTGGGAAGGTTCTTTTGGGTGCACTTTTTTCAGTTTCCAATTTACTCTTTACTGTTATGTACTGAAAATTCATAAAACAAGTCTGAGAAATGAAAGTCATCTGGAGCTCCTTAGCAATACAGAGCTATTTCATTGTCAATCTCTTAAAACTTACCTTTGTCTAAACTTCAGCAAATCTTGTTAAAATGTGAGATGCTTCAGATGAAATGTTTGAGGAAGCAGTGTTTACTGATGAAACTTTGTTTAGTAGGAAATTCGCAAACCAGATTTAGTTATAGTCTTATATCTCTCTCACACAGATTTTTTCCTTACACACATATTCACATAGAGCTTGTGTTAAATAGATGTTATCAAGTATTTACTTGAAAAAACAATAAGTTTTAAACTGTTTGACCAAAGAGCCTTTTCCTCTCTTCTGATGCTGCCAAAAGGATTTATATAGAAGCTAAAATACATGTGGAAAAGGTCATGCCTTGAATTTTGCTGTAATAGAAATTTTTTGGATGCTGAAAAACATCTGCCTGTCAGTTTAACAGAATCACTTGAGAGCCATTCCATGCTCACGAGTACCATGATTGAATCACTGAAACAGTAACATGCTGGGAAATTACTTATTCATATAGCTCTTCCTCCCTATCTTTGGCACAGGCAACCCCTGTAATTTTGAGAAGTGCAAATTCAGCTCTAAATATGATGGTCTAAGCTCAACTAAATCAGAACAATTCTGACCCCAGCTCTGCAAGACCCTGATTCTTCAGCTCTGCCTGCATCACCAAGATGCCCATCTTTAATGCAGAATTTAATGTTCTTTTTGACATTCCTGCTTCAGAAGTGAGCCTTAGGATGAAAGAAGTAGTAGAAAAAAACACAAGTATTTTTCACCGTGCAGCCCTGCAAGGTCCATATAATATCTTGATGAAGCTTCTGAGAGCTATGCATATGCAAAAGTCTTATTTCTTCTAATGTTTACCTTACTGTATTTGTGACATCATTTCTAAGTTATCACTATCAGTTTGGCATGTGGAAGCAAAGATCTCCACATAACCTTCTAGGTCAGCGGGACCTAAAGCCACTGTTTTACTAAAGCATTGCCCGTGAAAAGAACTGTGCTGTGTTCACATTGGACAAGGGTTCAAGCACAGCTATATTGACAGGCAGTGGAAGAAGGCATGGCTCAGGAAAAAAACAAAGAGATCTGTGAGCCCATAACCTTAAACATGTGACTAATTAGCAAAAGAGTCCTTTTTAGTGCATGTATAAAAGTGTACTACATCTTGGGTGGGTAATGTGAAAAAGTTTAGTATTTTACTTGCCCGGTGTTCACTTCTATGTTCTCCTAGTGAAAATCCCCAAGAAAGTTAATTGGGAAATCTGAGTTCACCAGGCAAAGGGATAGGTATTGGAAAACAATTAGACCTTCTGAGTGAGCTGCTAGTCCTCAGACAGGAAATGGGGAGAAGACAAATGATAAATGAACAGGTACCATATCTTGATAGGAGGACTAGTCAGGCGTTTCTGAGAACAGGTCAACCAGACAACTAAGACCTAATATAACTGAGCATTTAAGCTGTACAGCCAGCCCAGAAAACCAGTGTGGGACAGTTTACTGAGTGCTGGGTTTCTTGGGGGTCTCCTGGAGGTTTTTGCTTGTGGTATTTCCTGCAGGGGAGGGGTCACGGGGTCAATTGTGTTGGCAGCATATAAAAATAATGATTGGACAATTTAATGGCTGATAATAGCATGGTAGTTATGTCCCTGAGATAAGAGTAACTAGATGCCTACTGTGGGGTCTGAACAGCCAGTCTCACTTGAAAGATTGAGTAGTCTTTAGAGGACTGAAAGCAGTCATGAATGCTGAATGTTTCCGTTAGTGACACTGCTGCCAGTGCCCATGGGGCTGTGCAGGACAACAGGGACGTGGAGCAGCTGATGCTCCAGCAATGCCTCAGTGGAATCGTGTCTCTGGGGCTCCTAGGGAAGCCTGGCACGGCAGCCTTGGCAGCCTGCCCCTGCCTTGTGCAGCAGCACAATGCTGGCTCTGGCTGCAGCAGCTTTGGAAGCTCAGTGAGGCTGTGACAGGACTTGCCCCTGCAGATAAACACTGTGCTATTGTGAGGAGTGCGCCTGTGTGGGACACAGCACGTGCAAGCCCCTGAAATGAGGAGGGTGGGGGACAGGGTGGCTCGCATATCAGCAGATCTTGAAGTCAGATGGTATAAGACTGGAGGTGCCTTGAATTCACGTCACAGGGTGCCTATTAGGAGGGAGTACTAGAGGAAGCCATGGGTTTGCCAGCATTGAGGACTAAAAGGATGCAGAACAGCCAAAAATAACTGATTCTGGTATTTTACTTTCTAGCTTTAGAGTTCATTCACCACCAGCCAGCATTATGTGATTCAACTAGACTGATTCCTCTCTGTGAGTTGGATTCAGGGAGCCCATGCAGTCCAATAATGGGTTTGTGCTAAGAGAAAAGTCTACTATATGTCTGGACTAACCCAAAGGCCAGCTCCATTCATGTCTATTCTTGGTTGCAGATTTGTCCATGTGGCCCTCAAATGCTTGTTTGTGGTTCTGTGTTCTCTAACACCTCTCATATGCATCCAGCAAAACACTAGCAAACTGTGTGAATGCACTTCTGCACTCTGCAAAAAAAACCCCAAACAAAGGCACGCTTCAGAAAACATGCTTGCCAAAGATGTGCTTATGGTCCTAAAGCACAACAATCCCCTATGTATCCATCATCTCCCCTGCAGACACACCATACTAACTTATGACATCCTCTTCACATGCTTCTCTTCACATATTGTTATAGAGACTAAATTTGCTTAGCACAACACAACAGCCACTCTCATGCAAGCCTACATGTCCTTAGAGCATGAATTTTACCATAAGTCCCATGAACCTCCAGCTCCTGGATTCATGGCAACAATAAAAATCTGAACATGTTTTTTAGGTTTTGTGGTTACAGAAAAAAACACACATAAATATGATCTAAAAAGTCTCTAAACCAGAAGGCTAATAAAAATAATCCCAGAAACATTACTGTTATGCTGATAAATCCAGAGATTTTTAAGCTGTTTTCTTCAGGGGATCTCATGCATGGTTTTGGAATGGAAGGGTTGGCCACACTTGTGTGAAACACATACTTCTCCACACCCAGGCCTCATAGAACTCTTCCCTTCTAAACCTCATGCAGGTGCTTCATAGCACTCTAGCTGCCTTGAGATCTGCTGTAGTATTAAGATGTCTGGGTTGAAAGTCAGTTTGTTAAGATTCAGCTTGCCTAAAACACAGCTTTCACCATTACAAAGATCAGGGTGAGAAATGGAGGTACTAAGAAAGATAGAAATGGAACCACTAGGGAGCTGCAAAGGCCACTTCCAGTGTCTACTGCTTTTTTGGCTTAATGAGGTACATGAGATGCCAGAACAAGCAGCTTGTTCCCCTCTCCACTTGAATGCTGAAACAGCATGCCCTGTTTTGGAGGAACTGCTCACAAAAGACGGTTCCCAAAGCTCACACTGGCTGCATTGCACCCTGTCCTATTGCATGTGGGGCATGAGGCTCTGAGTTTGTGAGCAAAAGTCATACTTAGTGAAGAGATGTGGCAGATCCTCCTTTTGACAGCTCAAAGACGCTCTCTCTGCCATCTTGCTCACCAACAGATTTCAGGGGGCGGTAGTCCCTTCAGCAGAGGTATATGTGTGTGAACAACCACCTCTGCATGTTTGCCTTGGTTTGAATGCCTGTAGTTGGAAGATTTCTCTCTAGCCTTTTATACTGACCAGTGCAGGAAAACAAGATGGGGGCAGAGACAGCACTAGTCTGACCCAAGCAGCACTTCAGATTTTTGTGGCTGTGTGATCCTCCCCTACTCCCACTCAGGCCTGTGATAGCTGGAGGCTGGTCACGGTGTTCTACTGCAGCTGGTGAGGCAAGGGTGATGTGAATGAAAATTCTTTTCTGAAGAAGGATTTCTCTAAATCCAAAGGGCACCCAGTACTTTTTCTAAGGTCAGGGCTGTTTTGCAAGAGTTATGAGCGATGGCAGATAAGTACTTTGCAGTCAAGTCTTCTGGAAGTCATTTGGGAGTTTTGGCTGAGTAAGAATTGGCACCAAGGTTATGGATCTGATCCAGAACAAGTAACGAGTCCGTGGGTGAGGCTGACCCTAATTGAGATCTGAACTTCATGGCGGATCCACACAGAATCAAGTGCAAAATACAAAAGGAACTACCACCAGGAGCTAGTGTGGGCTGGAGCAACAGTGTTCACGGGGATTTCTTATATTGGCTCCAGCAGAGACTTATTGAGGGTGGGAAGAACTGAAACAAGCAGGACTGAGGTTCACAGAAGGTGCAATTTGTCTGACACCATCTCTTATTGTTCCCTCTCCTCTATCCCCACCACAACTACAGTATTTGAATGCTATTGACTGCCAAAGCTCTTGTTTTGTAACATCCTTGACAGCAGAGAAAAACTGAGAATTATATAGGCAGCAGGGCAAGGTACTGGCACTAGATTTATGCTGAAAGACATTTTCTCAGTTTGTGAGGATTTCCAAAGTACTGGAAATTCTTTTTGTCCTGACAGAGGCAAGAAAGTAAAAATCTGAAACATATTGGTGAACAGACAATCTGGAAAAGAGCAGTAAGCTTGGGGTCAAGTACAGCAGTTTGTTTAGATACTTTTCAAATGTTTTAATTTTGGATATTTACAGCCACTATAATTAGCTTAAATGTGGAAATTAAAAGCTACTTTGAAAAGTAGAAATTTGAGCAATCTGGAGGAGGAAGAAACTTCAGGCTGGAGACATTAAAAGCAAAAAACTCTTTCCTTGGGAGAAAAACAGTTGGAATAAAATGGCATTGCATTATGAAACCCTGAAAAGCACCTGATCCTCCCTGCTCAACAGCTGTCTCAGGACAGGGATGGTGTTCAGCCCTCTAACTCCAAGAGTTCACCTTGAGGCAATGCAGCTTGTTACAGATCTTCATTTTACAGCCCCTAGGACTTTCTTTCCCGCTCATGGAAGGGTCTGTGTTGACTGATAAACACTGAGCAGAACCATATGTGAGCTGGGTTCCATTATGCAATAAGGGAGGATGGGTTAGCATCCACTCTTCAACTTGCAAAAGTTTTCCTTTTTGGCCAGATCTCAAGGGGTGGGATTGAATTACATTGCATTTCATTTCTGATTGACACTGGATGCTTAAAATGTACTGCCAATATAGAGACAGATTTTTTCTGCTGAAGGAATTCTTATATTCCCTGAAATTTCTAGATCAACATGAGTCTGCCAATGCCAATTCTTGCTTTACAAGCAACTACTAGATCCTAAGGCTGAATTTACAGTATTATTTCCTTGTAAATGTCAGATGTAATTTTGGGAGAATGCTCAGATATATCCGATACTGATAGACTCACCATTTTCATTAGGATGTAGTAAAATCAGATGCAGCTGAAACCCTTACCCATACTCTTGGGGAAGCTTATTGACACGGTTTGGAGGCAAGATTTGGAAATAATAGACATGAAAAAGTATAAATCCTATACTAAAGTTTTATAAGCTCCATTATATAGTGATATTTCAATTACTCTGTGGGAGATTTGGATGAACCTACAGGAAAAAGGCAGATGCAGGATTGGCTGACACTTGAACAGCTTT
Source organism: Apus apus (assembly GCF_020740795.1). Lineage (NCBI taxonomy): Eukaryota > Metazoa > Chordata > Aves > Apodiformes > Apodidae > Apus > Apus apus. The sequence goes on along the minus strand of NC_067285.1, from coordinate 18,420,077 downwards.
TTGCTCTGCTTTAGTTCTGGATTTTGCCTTTTGGTTAGACATAGGAAATCCCTTCAGCTGAAGGGGCAGCACTGGACCAGTTTGTATTGGACACAAAGGACTTAACGTGCTTTGCAATGATCCCTGATTTTAGTTAATTCCAGTAAGTTTTGAGGCTCTTGTCCACCTTTTTGGTCACTCTCATGGAACAAACCAAAGAGCTACCTCGTGCTACCCAAGGAAGTAACTGTAATCTCATGTTACATACCAAAACTCGTTTTCCAGTGTCTAATGCCTCCAAATGGGCTCCAAGCAAGAATTCATTTCTAGGAGACTGATCCTGTGAGCCTTTTCTTTTCTGCTAGTGTGCTTCCTGCAAGGCAAGCATACCTTGAAAGGGTGGAAAGGACATAGTATTCTTTTTCTTTGAAAATACAAGTGCAAAATCCTGTAGTGATGTGATTAGAGCAGTTTGCAGAAAAGTTAACAGCCAAAAAAGATTGGTGGGGAAGCATGCTTGACCAAATCCTGCTTACATCAAAATGTAAAATTTTTGGTGGCTTCAGAGGAGTCTGGATCAAATTATGATAGTCTTGTATATATCTGAAAATTAGTTTACATTTTTAAATAGAGACCTTCCTATAAGTAGTAAATATCACTTAATGAACCATATCTCAAATGTACATGACAAGTTGTAAGCGGTAGCTGGATTTAATGCTCTCCCTACCATAGAGGTACAATTATTTCTGGGAAAACTGAGGCACCAAGGGCATGATATATTTGACTCTAGGCAGCTGTGAAAAGCAGAGCAAGGCTCTAGAAGTGAGATTACTACCCTCTCTCTATGTATTCACATTGCTCCTTCTGCTTTGTAAAACAAATATATATTTTAAAATTTAGAAGAATTCCTTAGGATCTGTTTTTCTCTAACCCTCTTTCTGGAATACAACTGCAATCGTAAGTAAAACAGAAATAAAGCAAACTGGAACCTCATAAGAAAATTGCATGCAAGTTGTCACATGCACCCTTGTATTCGTTTATGAGAGAGCTTAGCAGATTTACAAAGCAGACATGATGGTATCATGGCCTACAGTAGCAAGAAACTGGTTTTCTTTCTCAGCCTTTGGTTCAAAGTACTTGACCTTTATCCTCATGTCTTCTGTCTCTTAGGAAGAACCATACTAAGTCCTCATTCCTTTCCAGGCATAGGAGTCATGCTTGCAGCTATTCAGTCTCTAATTGTGTGAAGCTGTCCCCAGAAATGCAGTTTCAGATCTGCCTTTTACTGAAGGGAACAATAAGGCTTAATATAGTTCCTGGAGTGATATTATAGAGTTAGAGGCAGATCAGAGATTAGTACATTGTTTCTGCCATAGAGGATTTCTTGCTAGGACATTAATAGAAGAGGCTTTACCTAATCATATTGTTTTCAGGCTTGTTTTGTTTTGCCAAAGTGATATGCAAGTCCCTTACTGTCAAAAGGGAGCAAAGTTCAGCTTCCCATTTTCCATTACTGCTAAATAATGAGCCTTGAGCAAAGTCTTGAGCTTGACTTAGTGAGTTTTTCAACAGTGGAAACATGAGTGTTTTGTTCATTGTAGCTGACTTCTGAGCTTTTAGGTAACCTGTGAGTTACATTTCTAAGCTTGGGGGCAAGAAGTCTCCCTGAAGCAGAGAGAGAATGCTGGATGAGGTTCACACATAAATCCTGTGATTTCACAAGCTGGACTTTTAAAAAATCACCAGATTTTGCAATACTCCCAATCAGATTGTGAATGATGGTGACCCTTTGAATTTGAAAGTGTTTTGGTTTTTTTCAGTATTGTTTCTGTTGACTCTTAGTTCCACTATTATCCTTCCCTTCCACACGTGACCCTCTTTTTCAGGGTCATGTATATGTTGTATGTATTCTATATCGGGAAGTCCAGTTTTTCAAGCCACATCGCTCTCCCCTGCCCCTTTTCCTGCAGCTTTTAAAATGGGCAAGACAGCTTTCTTTGCAGCCCTTCTTTCACCTCTTTTCATACAATTTCAGATGCCTGTTGAAAGCAGTTCTTTATTCTGTCCATCTGTTATTAATTGCTTCTGTCTCATACTTTGTAGCTCTTTCATTGTACCTTGTGCACCCTTGTTTCTGGGACAAACTTTGGGAAGGACTTGCACACCCCTATAGCCATCTATCGCCGGCTAAATCCTCCTCAAAGACAAACACTGCCATTCTTGCTGTACAGCAGCTTGTTCTTTCCATGCCAAAATTTGTTTCAGGAAATCCCCCAGATTAATTAAGAATATTGTTTTGCATTTGTTGGGATGTCTGCCCAGCACTGCTTGCAGTGTACAAACTGTGTTTGGTGCTAGCTGGGTCAAGATATCTCAGAAAAGTCTTATGACTGGGTATTGGCTCTTGTAAGGGTTTAGCAGGCCAGGATACCCATAAAAAGGCCCCAGCACACATACACACTCATACACACACATACACACACACAGTCTCTCCTTTAAACAGGAAACTCAACTCAGCATGTGGTGAGTAACCAAATATCAGCAAAGACATTCTTGCATTTTCTAAAATTCTGTTAAAAAAGAAAAGAAAAGAAAAGAAAAAGAAATCAGAGAGGGAGGTAAAAAAATTCTGTGTTAAAATAAACTCTTGGGTGTAAACGGGTCAGCACAATCAAGAAACCTGCATGTTTTACGGAGAGATTCTGGCCAATATTCACTAGTCACTGATTCAGTTGGAAGAAGTGAAGCTTCATCCTGCCTGGAAGTATTTCAGAAGTTTGGGAAAAGTTAAAAACCCAGCAGATATTCTGTGGACATGGGATGCAGCCCCATGATGTAAGCAGGCACAATTCCATTCAAAAGTGTTGGAGCTGTGCAAACCATTTGGCTTTGGCTCTGGAAACAGCACAGGTGTAGGTTAAACAAGGCCTGATGCATTCTCTTTAAGGCCATGGGGATTTTTATGGTTGTCTGGGTGGACTTCGCATAGCATATACTTGGGATACCCTGTGTTTCATCTAGGAATCTGAGTTGTGACAGAGTCAAAATGCGTTTTTTAAAAAAGAGGGATATAATACATTGATTGAAAGTCTTCAAGAGACAGAAGGCTCACCAAGTCCTTTGGTTAGACTAGCCAAGGGTTGATTACCTCTAGTTGCCTGAACATGCACCAGTCTGCTCACTGCTCCTTATGAGTGCCCTCTGCCCCCATGGCATGGAAGTGGGGTTTCTGTGCCTGTCCCTCCTCAGCCTCACTTGCTGTATTGCCAGCTGTTCTATTGCAATGTGAATGCTGCCTTTGTATCAGAGGTGAATAGAGCACAATGAAAGATGTGGACAGCCATGGCACTGCAAACACGCTCAGTGCCCCACCTGAGGTGATGGGAAAATGAGCCTGAAATGCCATGCTGGGCAAGGACTACAAAAAGTGTAGCATGGTAATGCAGTCCCCTGAAACACCCTGTTTTGCACAGGGAATGTTTCAGCCATGTAACTATATGCATATCATATTTGAAGAAAAGCTACTAGAAAGAATCTTGACATAAAATTAGAGTCCTTTATTATGCAACTTGAGACAGTCTGGTGACTGTATTTTCATCTTGACTGAGGCAGATTCCTACTATGGCTAGTCAGAATTCTGGACGATGAAAAGGAGCTGAATGTCAACATCAAGGTTTGGCCTACTGATCTTACAAAAGATAAGGTATTTCCTGAATGAGGAGCAGAAGGAGTCTTGTAGCTCATACAAGCTCCCAGCAAGAACATATGATGTTGCTGTTTGCAGAAAATCATTACCAGATGTTACAGTGATGGTAGGTATATGCAAACCCACAGGGTGCAATAGAATGGGTGAATAACATTTCTCTGCAGCACATTGAGAAGTCAAGGTGATGGCAAGAACAGGTCTTACTTCCCACTCATTGGTCATGCTCCATTCTGCCTTCATGCTGGACATGGGTCTGTGTGATGGGGAATGTGTTGTGGGACCAGCCATGCCACCCAGGGCTTGAGGCTTCTACCTTGAGCAGAACAGAGAAAAGTAATAGCAAGGACAATTAAATGTTGGTTGGTCTTCTGCTGTGCTCAGCATGAAGGAGATTTCTTTGAGTTTGTTAACACAGCTCTGATTCATAACCTTGAATGGCAGGAGGCCAACAAGCACAGCCTGCTATTCCTCTGAGCGAGTCGTTCCAGATAAATTGAAGCAAAAATTACAACACACTCCCCCCTGAACTACCAAGGAGGTGCTCTGAAAGTTTCATTAAAATGTCACGCCATTTTCAAGCCTTTTATGGTGAAGAGTGGGTCACTCACATTGCCAGGGGAGTATGTTACTATGGTCTTTTACCAAATTCTGGCTTGTGTCTTGTGGAAAGTTTTTGTAATGTAAAAGACCCACCAGCCTTTGAGAATGACATGGGACAAAATTAAAATTTTTCAAAGTTGGTTTTCAAAAAAGCCTTAAAGCAGAGTCTTGTCCTTTCTAGGACAGCTGCTGATCTGAGAGCTCAGGATCTCTCCCTTTTCCCAACCCAGCAGAACAGACTCTTGAACTTGAGGTGATGGTAGGAAAATGACAGTGCTTTTCTAAAATGCAGACTTTTTCTGCTCATTTTTTTCAGGACCAATGCCATCATTTTTCTAGACTTAATAATTTCTCATAATGGATCGACTAACAACTCAGGCATTTCTATATGAACTACCTCCTCTGTATGACTGTGAAGGAATTTGTACCTTACACCTGGTGAGATGTGGAAGTTCCAAATTTTCTGTTGGGGTCAGTGCAGCTACTGTACTCCAAAAGAGAAAAAGCACAAGACTTTGAAGACAACTGTGAGAAGGACTATCCATAATGTGCTATTGTAGGAATGTTCAAAAACTGGAGCTATTTGTGAAACCTTACTCATAAAATGAAGGATTTCCAAAAGGTCTTAAAAGATCTTTTATGACCGGGAAGCCTTTATCTCAATGAGCTGGAGGAGGACACACAGACTAATTCACTGAGAAAGCTGCCGATTAAATGATTAAGAGATTTGGTCTCCTGGCTCTCATACTTGCTCTAAAATAAAAGCTATTTATCTAGTTATAGATGAATCTCAGTCAGCTCCCAGAAATGCACAAAAACAGAAGTTTCTTCTTCTTCCAACTATCAGTTTTGTACAATTGAATTCCATTGATCTGAGAGGGATTTAGGGAAACCTTTTAATGTCCCATATGGCTTTAGGATTCAAAGAATTTCCATGTAATGAAATATTGTCTTCTGGACTTTTTCCTTTCTGCTTTATACTTAGCAGGCGATATTGTAACACTAGCAGCTTGGGGCAGTTTAAATTTCATATTAGAACTGTAGGATCTGAACTGAAATCCCAAAGGGGATTTTTATCCCTTATCTTTTCAGCATGTGTCAGTGGAAACAATCCTCTGAAGGTCAGGAACAAGTGCTTTCCCTAAATATAGAATTCCTTTGGTTATCACAAAAGCAGTGTTCACCACAGGAAGGGACTGGACTTCTGAGGAGGGTGCAAGTTTTTATTTCATAAAGTTCATTTTACAGAAGGGTCGTGGACAGAGTCTTGCAGACTGGTAAAAATCAGTGAGATATTATCAGCCCACAGCAAGGTTTTCTGTTCCAAGGCTCCTGGCATTAACCTGAATCCTCATTTTCCATGCTACTGATTCCGGTATTATGTTAAATAAAAACAAGGGTAAAGAAGACGTTTTATAACCAGGTTTTCCATTGCAGATATAAAGCAGATCATGCAGTTTGGTGTAAAAGGGGCAGGCATAGCTTATATCACTTATATGAGAAGGACCTGACTGAAAAAAACTTACCTCAGCACTCTCATCAGGAACATTACACTAGGGTACCAGCACCTCTTTTTTATTGTTTGGAACACAAAAAGCCGATTGGCTTAATTGCATATGGAATGGGCACCTCATAAATGTGCTGTAATCCTTGTCATGAGAAATTTTTAAAGGCTCTTGGTGGGAGCTGGTCACAGTTTTCTTTCTCACTTTTTTTTAGCCTAAAGCTTGCTGTATTCAAAATGTTATGGTTCTGGTGTTGTTTTTTCAAGCTTTTATATTTTTTGATCTCTTAAAATTCTTCAATTAACATTATCTAGAAAAAAATATAGTTTGAAATTTTTGTTTTCAGTGCTTTTCTTGCTTTTCTCTCCTATTTTCCTTCTTCCACTCCACCCCCTCTGCTGTTTTATTCTATTTTCTTGTTTTTGTTCTTTTGTTTCTTTGTTTGTTTTTGTTTGTTTGTTTTTGGTTTGGGTATTTTTTGTGGTTTTTTTGTTGTTTGGCTTTGGGTTTTTTGTTTGTTTGTTTGTTTGCCTACTTCTTTGTTTGCTTTTTCTTTGTTTTTAGTTTGTTTGTTTTGTTGCTGGAAATACAGTTAGTGTGGGAAGAGACTCCTAAGAGTAAAGGAAGATAGAGGAAGAAAGACCAGCTACAGGAGAGAATCCTGGGTCCAGAACTCTGCTCTGCTACACATCTTTCAAGGCAGCATAATTGAATTATTCTCTGGCTTAGATTTTAGGAATGAATTTGAGCACACATTTGAACCCAAACTTGCCTAGTGTCCAAATGATCTTGGAGAAGGCTTAAGTGATCTCCTGAGCAAAGCTGGGAAGAAGCTCCAGCTCAGCCTTTAGGGATGGCCATGGTGACTTGGCCAAGGTTCCCACCATTTGTCAGATACCTCGCAGCCTTCCTATGGCCACTATATGGCAGATGCACTGATGTGGCTGATTTTCCTTCCTACAAAGTGTCAGTGTGGTGCTGGTTCTGGCAGCTAAGTGACAGAAGTTATGTAGATGCATCTTTAGGGCTCCTAGTACTTTCTCTCCATCAGACTTGGGCCTTGCTGTCTGTGTGTGTGAATAGGGACATCAGACTTCCTTGCCTGAAAGCAGTATTTTGAAGAAAGAATCAATAAGAACTGGGGACCATCATGATACTACATTGAGAAAGGTCATAAAGCAGTTATGACAGCTCCCTGTTGTCAAGGTGAGGAAAATGCTGTGCTGGAGTTACCTAGAAGCCCATGGAAAGCTTAGATGGTTCTTGCCAGTTCTCTGGGAGGTCCTGCAGACTGGGTCTATCAGATCCTCATGTTCCTTTATGAAACACAGATGCTGATGCTTAGAACATTTGTCTCCACCAGTTACTGATATATAGGTGCCATATGGCTAGCCCCAAACTGAACAACTACACTGCAGCAAGTAGAGGTTGAGGTGAGCCTTTCAGAGCAGGTTTAGCCAGACAGTAGCCAGATGACAATGGGAGGCAGCCCAGCAGCAGAGGCCCTCCTTCCCTTCTTTGCATGCCTAGGATGAAGTGCAAAAATCTGTTTGAAATTTCTTTCCAAGCATCAACAGCTTTGTTTTGTCAAAGGAGTAAAATTTTGAGTGGAGCAGCTAAAAAAATAGCATCTTGTGGAAGCTGAGCTAGAGAGAGAGAGCATGATGCAGTGTGGGTGATGTAGTCCAGCCACCAAGGAAGACCTGTGCAGGTAGATGGAACTTGAAGTTCAGCCAGATGTTAAGAAGAAAGCTGACTGTAAGTGACATATTCTGTTTAGAATTTCCACAGCATGAAATTCCCATAGTGTCAGTCTTCATCTGTCTGCTTGTGGTGGCCACTTGCAGCACATTGTAGGGCTGAACGTGCTCTTGGCTTTTCCTTTGCTGGGATGAAGTCTGGTGGTGCAGCAGCAGAGGAAACCTTCTCAGGTGCTGAACACTGTGCTGAGTACAGGGACAAGCAGATTCCAGTCTGTATGCCTTTCAGTGGGCTTTCTTTTCACAGCTCCTAAAATTCCCCTTAAACCTTACTGTAAGTGTTGAGATCAGCTTAAGAAAGTAAATCCATTGTTTTAAAAAACATTAAGACTGTCAAGTTGATGTTATGGGTGGTTATATCAAAGCCCTGAAAAATAAAGATCACAAGAGAACTGGCAGCTGACCCTTAACCTCAGATATCATTGTTTTTATGCTGTAATATGAATTATTTTCTGCTTTACAAACTTGTGTCATTCACTAAAAACCCTGCTGTGGACCAGAGTTTTCAGAGATTAGTGATGAATTGTAGTTGCTTTGTAAAAACATAGGACTCTGTGTTTGCTAGGTCTCAATAGTTGTCATCATTTTCCCAAGATACTTTAGAATATATTCTCTGGAATTACTGTGAATCACAGATGTTTGTTCTGAAGGATAGGGCTGGTGGTCCAGGGCCATATGTAAGGGCTCCCTGATGAAATTCTACATGGAGGTCAGTTTCAGCTATGGTCAATCTTTGAAAGAAACATTTTGCTTACTGTTGTCCATCAGCAGAAAAATGCTAATTGATTTTTGAAGCCCCAGTCCCCACTGTAGAGAAAGGCAACAGGAGGCGGAAAAAGATTTTGTTGTCTTTCCTGCTAGTTCATTTTGCAGGCTCTGAGGTCCATCTGCCTACAGGGAGTGGGGGACATTCAGAAAGAACATCTGTGAATATCCCATGTCATTACACTTCCAAAGTCAATGGCAAAGGCCTTGGCCAGTTCCAGGGTTTTCAAACATGAGCCTTTTCTGCAAGTGTTTAGACAGATGGTTTGCTACTGTATGGAGCTTCTTCAGGGAATTTACTCCTATTCTCAACGTTGCAATTACTGTAGGCTCAGGACTGGCTGTCTCCTGCTGAGTTTCTGAACAGTGTTTGTTTTTGCTTGATGAAATTCTGCCTTAGATTTTTTAGTGATTATGCTATATGGTGTTTTGCCAGGCTTTGAAATGAGATCAAATTGCTTTTCCCTTAGCATTTACTTACATATGTCAGCCAAATCTTTAAGTTCCTACTTGTGTACCAGTCACCCACCAAAGTACATGGGACCTTTGCCTGAATAAGCACTGTGTGAAAACCAAGTAAGAAGGTGGCGGGGATTTCTTGCCTGTAGAATAGTGGCCTTCAACAGCAAATGTTTTATTTTCTCTGAAAATGGTAAGTGGGTACACTGATGTTGCTTTTTGAAGACAAAGGTTGGCCAGCCCCTGTGGTGGAAATGGGATCTAGAGCTGAACAAAAACTATTTTCCAGTTTGCAAAATGTTTATATATTTTGAAGATTATTTCAGTCTGAACCAAACCAAAACCCAAATTCAGGCATATTGCCAGTGATCTGGAGTATCTGCTCACCAAAAATGACAGGGTCTGTTATTTTTATAACAACTTAGCTGTGAAATTGGTAAGTGAATCCATTGAACTGAGAAGCTGTGGAAGTCTCTGGCCGCAGATGCATCAAGAATGCATGTTTGGGCAAAAATCTTTCACTTGGAAGTATTGCATAGAAAGCATTCAGTTAATCGTGTTTTCAAATTAAGTTCTTTTAACAGAAACTTCCACTAATCTCTAACAGAGACAGTGTAGATCACATCCCAAAACTATTATTTGCCATGTAGTGCAAAGGTGAATAAGAACTTTGAAATTCTGGCTCTTTGTGAAGGTGTTTGTGACTTGGATTTCACAATCAAATAACCCTGATAGAGCTGCTGTAGAACCATGCTCCTGTCAGAACCACTTCTTCTTTTCATAACTCCACACCAGGCAGACTTGACCGCACACAAAGGGTGAAACTCATTGCTGAGAAAATAAATAGCATGAGACTATTTACATCCTTGAAAAACAAACTCGGTGGTCTTTGCCCTGCTCTATCAAGAAGGAAGAATAGTACATTTTCTTTCCTATTCCAAATATTTAGTACATACTGCAGTGACTGTCCTACTATTTGTACTAATTAAAGCAAATAGTGCTGATTTTGTGTTCACATACTGTATATGACTACTGACATATCACTGGAGTTCATATCAGTATTAAAAAGGTGTGTTGGTTGACTCAAGTCTAGATGCTATTAAACACTTAGATGTTGGATCTTTTAAGCTGAAATACCAGCCACTCCAATTTGCAGTTAATTATTACAGTGATTTAATAAATGTAGAAGTTTATTTGTGCATAATTGTTCTACACTTCTCAGTTGTCTCTAGGGAAATGAGCCATGATTTTTTTGTAGAAAAGAGGATTGTGTGTATGTGTGTATGTCTGTGTGTGTCCCTGACACCTCTTGAATTAATTGCTTGAATTCCAGCAGATTTGTCAGAGGAGTAGATACGTCTAAGATAAGCAAGCTTCTAAAAGCAGATGGCCAGGTTGAAGAAAATTATGTTAGGAGGACCTGACAGCAAGGAAAAGAAGAGAACAAGAGTGCACATTATTAGAAATGAGAGAATTCATATGGGGGAAAAACCCTTGCAGATGTCTCAGTTACAATAAAATTTTAGATATCAAATTCACTCATCCATGAAACAAAAATCTGAAGGAAACTGGCTTCATTGATCCTAGTATTTTCGGTTTTGCAGCATACCCAATTTTATCTGTATTCAAGTATTTGGGTAAGATTAAAAAAGCAACCTACTCTGGAATAAAAACCAAACCAAACCAAACCAAACCAAACCAACAAACAAAAAAAAACAAACAAAAAACAAACACCACCTTAAGTATATGGGTGATTATGCACTCTTGGAAAGAGAGCAGTATCTCTGTGAACAGACAACTGAAGCAGGCTCTGAGTAACTAGGATTTAATAATGGTATGATGGGTGATATCTTTAGGTCTATTACCTGTTTGAAAAATGGGGTTAATGATGCTTAAATTCCTTGGAAACTGTTTTGACTACTGCAAAGAAATGGTCCCTGAGATAGGTGCAATTAAAACCTCCACGTACTTTAAAAACTAGTTTCTTGCTACTGAGGCATTAGACTATTAGATATTTGAATCACAATTTTGAAAATGTATTCAAGAATGGCCATTGTAATTGGTGGCAAAACATGAAGAGTCACAAAGAGGATGGACTTTTCTTAATGCTCTCCTATGTACTGCTTTATAAAGTCAAAAGATACCACGCAAGGCATAGGAAACCTTTTGTTTTAGCTCCTAAGCAAGTAAAATTTTGATATTCTGATGAATATGATCACATACTATGGATGAATGGGTCTGTATTGTCATAAACAGGAGGGGCTTTGAGCTTTGCTACACTTCTGTTAACTGAATCCATACTGGTACAATGCATATGAGATATTTCTGTCAGTTACTAAAGGGAAGCTCGGGACTCAGTGCTTTATGTCTCTCCAAATCAGTGTAATGATTTCTCTTTCTTTAGCTCAAATAAAAGTTTTGAGGAAAATTCTTTACAGAGCTAGGATTTCTGGAAGGTTTTAAGGAATGCATAAAACTTTGATGGTGTTATTAAAGACATGAAAAATGAGTTCAAGTGAGAGTTTCTGGGAAGGTTTAAACCAAACAATGCTCTAATCAGAGGTAGAGTGTCACTGCGTGACTGTTGATTCTCCATGTCACTTGAGTCTGACAGAGTTTTATACCATGACCAGAACAAAAACCTAATTTGCTTTGAACCCAAAGTCCAGGTGTGAGAAAGCAGAGCAGGGTCAGGACTGAGTGCACTCTGAAAGATGTACCATGATTTTGTCCCAGCTCTGGTGAGGAAGCCACAATGGTTGAGGGATAAAACACAAAAAGAATTTCCTGGGTAAGAAAACCCACTTTAGTACTGAAAAATCATTCACACAGCATGTTCTGTAAACAAATTAATCAAATATTGGCCAGATTTTGCCCAAATTTATGTGGTTACATTAAGGTCAACCAGGGCCCAATTAACTCATGTTTGCTTTTTGGAGTCATCGGATCTTGGCAACTTTCATCATTCCAATAAAATTGGGTTTGATTTCTAGTACAGAGAACAGCTGTGATTCCAGGTCTTCAGTTTTGTCTAATTCCAAGGAGCAGTGTGCAAACAAACTAATCATCTGAGATCTCAGCATTGAACATGGGGAAGTGTGAGTTATGTGCATCAGTAACTTGTGCAAGAGAGCTAATTAGAAGCAGATGCTTAAGCTTTCCTAATGTTTATATGAGGAGAACAAATTGCCCGCTGGCAGAAAAAGACATCTGTAAAAATGGCATTCCAGCCTCATAATTTGAAATGTTTTCATTATATTCCTAATTTGCATGTACAAAAGAAATTGAAACTATATATATTCAATCAGCCATGCAGTCTGAGTTATGTAAGCTTAAGGTCTGGACCATGTCACCCAGCAGTTCTGCAAGACCGCTACATATTCAGCTGAAGATTAGATGTACATGAACCACTGCTTAGAAAAAAAATAAAATAATATGAATTTCATAAAAAAAATAACATGCAAGGAGGATCTTACAAAATCAACACGAGTAAGAAATGTTATTCTTCTCTGTTTCCTTAGAAAAATAATAAACATTTGCTGGTAAATAAATGCTTCCCTCTCTTTTTTCTGTTCCACTAGACAAGGGAAAATGAATGAGTCGTTAAAACTTTGGTGTCATGTAAAGGAGTAATGTTCTCAAGGTATGAAAACATGTCCCTTCCCCTTTGCAGAATCCAACCTCTTTTCAAAATAATGAATACTAAAGTGTTTAGGGATCCCTTCATATAAATCGTGTATGTCCCACACAGTGAAAGACCTGTCCATTCCCACAGATGTCAGCTGGGACACAAAAGCTTATTTTGGCTGCTCTCGCTAAGTCCTCCTGCTGTGGGCTAGAACACTTCCCTCTACCACCTGTGTGCTGCACTGATTGATTTAAAACCAGACCACAGACTGTAGGCTGGAGAAGAAATTAGTTGTTTCTCAAAGTCAGTCTACTGTAGCTTGAAACTGGTTTTGCAGAAAGCTTAGGAGAGGAGCATTGGGGTAGTTTTCCTTCTGGGAAAGTCTTCACCCCCTCTGCTGCACAGCATGGTGGTTCTTGACTGCCTGCTCTTGCACACCAAAAAATAAAAAAAAAAAACCCAGTTACCTCTGTCTCACTGGCATTACTGCAACACTCCCAAACCTGCAAGGAAATAATTGTCGGATTTCTTTTACATTGCAGGCCACTTCATTTTTTTAAGTTACACCTGGACAGAGTTAAGTAATGTGTGTTAGCAAAAAGAGTCTCTTCCAGGGTGGGCTTCAGCTGTGATCCCAGTGCTTCAAGAGGTGGAGACATCCTCCAATTTTTAGGTAATTTGCTTCAACATCTAATGACAGACATTAATTACAAAAAAACAAAAACAAAAACAAACAATCAAACAAAAAGTCTGTCTGCTCTTCTAACTGGAATCCATATGGCTTTGAACTGTCAGATTTTTGTTCATGTTACTATTTTCCATTACAGATTGAAAGAACCTGCTAATTACTGATAAATCCTCCATGTAAGGATACATAAAGACCAAAATCAAATCACTACAAAATTGTCTTTTTGAGAAGCTGTGTATTTGGAGCTCTTTAGATGCCTTGCTACAGGAGAATGTTAGCTATTGAAATGTCAGAGGCTGCAGCCTGTGGACTTCCCCTTCTGCTGACATCTCTCAAGACCTAGGATGGGTAATGTTTTCTCCACCCTTTAAATAATTGTAGTGGTTCCTTTCTGCTTCCTTCCAAAACATCCAGTGTCATTTTCTGAAAGACACCTAAACCGATGGCAGTGATCCAGCATGTGACTTATTTTATTTTCCTGAATCTGGTGTTGAATTTCTTGAGATGATTTGATGCTGGGTCAGAGATGTAGATCAGATCCCTTATTACTCTTTTCATTCCTCACTGTTTTATGGCTCCTGAAAACACTGAAGTGAAGGTTTTCAAAGCCTTGGAGAGATCAGTTTGCTCATTTCTCAACTAATTAGATTTTTCTTAGGCAGTTTTGACATTTTAGCATGAAAAAACTTTTTTTTTAGTTCAGGAGCAAAGTAAGGAGGCAGATCCTTGGGAGATACTAAGTGGCACAGATCTATTGAGTTTAAACCAGAGGGTCTTATCTCAGGGCTGAATATAAAACAATCTTTCTATCCTTCCATTCTTCAAAGTCTCCTTTTCCCAGGTTGAACTTCCCTGAAATCAATAGAATTGCATTGGAATGTTAAGAAATACAGTGATTTTTAACAGGGAGGATTGTCAAATCTTGGGAAAAAGCTGCTAGTTGATGCAGTAACCTCTCAATTCTCTGGCCTTCAAAGTGTTTGAATAAAAATCAGATACCTTGCATTAGATGTACCCTCTATTAGCTATATGTTGGTGAGGCTAATGTAGAAATCACTGTGGAAAAACCTATTGCCGGTTTTGAGAAGTTGAGAGTAGGCTATTATAGAATCACATTCCCTTAAAATTCCTGGATATCTGTTGCTTGCAGTGATGGAGCCAGTCACAAGAAAAAGTTTGAGTGAAAAACATCTAGGACACTACAAAAAGGTGCTACTTGTGTACCAGCACCTATAAATAGGTTCTAGTGTTATCTAAAGCCATTCCCTAGCCAAGCTGGTTAGGTTCTCCACTTTGCAACCATTAAATTGGATTATCTCAGCTGTCTAACATAATTTTATGCTTTTTTTTTTTTTTAATATCAGGACGTTGTGTTTCAGTTTTGTCATATGTCCTTGTTATGGTTTTAGGCAGAGGAACAAGTTGGCTCTCTATGGGTTTTCTGACCTCTGTAAATACAAACATGTCTGAATAGCGCTAGCTGCTGAAAAGGCCAAGAAGACAGAGACAAATCAGGGTTAAGTTCATAAGTTGGTTGACTTTAAAGATCCCATATGTGGGGTTTATGGAACCATGTTTTTCAGTTTTAAAAGATTTTTATTAAGTTTTCACAAAATACAAATGAAAAGTCATAAACAAAACCCAGGATCCTGCTCAGAGTTACCCTGAAATAAATCTGGAGTAACTGCCTTGGAGTCAGGCAATGACTCCAACTTTATGTTGTTGGGGCTAAAAGGAGAGCCTGACCCCATGAGTACTTTCAAACGTGCAGTTATAAAGTATGCAATGTTCTCTTAATAATTTAGGCTAAGAAATTTACAGGCTGCCATTCGCTAAGGATTGAGTTTAACCAGTGATGGTTTGATTTAAATGCTCTTTTGGATTCAAGTGTCATAAGAATGGAATGCATCCAGTGACCCACAGAGACTTTCCTGTGCCTGTTACCAGCATCACAACCCAGCCTGGTCCCCAGGCACCAGGAATTTGTCCTCATGACACCTCTGTCAAACAGGAAAACATTAAATTATCTGGGGAAACTGAGGTACACAGTGATGAGAAACTTCCTCAGAGTCACAAGGGGAAGTCTGTTGTAGGGTGAGGATAAAACTCCTATTGAATTAATCATATCCAGAATTTCACTTGGACTTCCCAGAGGTCCATAAAGGGACTCAGTGAAGTGATGGGCTGGAGAAGAGTCATCAGGGCAACTACTGTGAAGATGTCAGATCAGGATTTTTCAGTTGGTGAAATTAAAGGAGGACAGAAAAACCTGTGTCTTTCTTGCCTTTCCACCACTACTGCTGTGTCTGTTCCATTTTAGAAAGAGGTTTTCATCAGCTGTGGCATGAAAAGTCATGGGCTACCTTGTCTGTAAACACCTCCACAGCTTTTACAGACCATCAGATCCTGGGACTGACCTCTTTTGTCCTTGCTGGTCTGGATTTGGTTAGCATTATTAGGGTTTGTTTCCCTTATTTTAAAATTGCATAAAGGCTATCTTCTCTTGAATCCTTGTGGTCTTTTTCTTGACACCAGGGGGATCTACAGTATATTGTAGAGGGTGAGTGTCCCCACAGAGTTAAATTACACATAGAAATTGAACTCCTGGCCCTGCTGCAGTGAAGGGAAGACTTGGCAGCCAAGCAGGGATTTCACCCAGACACCAGCCCTTTCTTCTGAGAGCTCTGCTCTGCAGGATGTACTCTTTCCATTACAGTCTCACTCCAGGACTCCACAAGGGTACTGTGAGAAAACCCCTGTTGTCTCTTATATCAGATTTAGGGTCTGCAGTGCTCGAGCCATGAAAGCTCCACAGAGGCTGGGCAGTCAAATCCACGGAAATCAAATGAGAATTTGAGTAAAGCCCCTGGTTAATAAGTCATTCCCAAGTCCAATAAACATAACTGGAAAGAAATTGCATCCATACATTTCACAGTTTGATTTACATTAAAATGAAAACATGAGGAAGACCTGCCATTGATAAGTTCAAATGCAAAATTTCTGCACAGTTTGTGTTTGTTCAACTGTAATTTATATCTCAAATATTCCATTGAGAAACAAATAAATCAATAGTAGTACACTACTTGTGATTTATCTTGGAATCGTTTAAAAAAGCAGATGATTGTTTTCCTATGCTGATACTGTGGGCCTATCATAAAAACTATCACATGTACAACATTTCGCTGTTCAAGGCCCAAGCAAAATGCCTTCTGACAAACGGCCTCTTTTTACAGTTCAGACAGCTGTGCTTCTGTTCCAACCTCAACCTAGCCAAGTTTCTTACTTGCTTGGTATCTGCAATGAAACTGTCACTCAGCTCCAGATTTAATCTCCAGGTGGATTTTTGACAAATGGGGTTCAGTCATTGAGGCCTTTAGTACCAGCATCATGCCAAGGAGGTTGGTTTGGAAGCAACGGAGAAGCACGTTCATGCATCAGCTGACCACTGACAGAAGCAGTGATTCAGAGCTGGTAGCATTGTTATTCAGTAAATATTATTAGACACAGAAGAGAAAGGAATTCTCCCCCAGTCCCTATGGCTCCTATGGCTCTTGGCAGCTTTTCTGAGGTGACTGAGTCATTAGCAGCTGCTCAGGAGGTGAGGGAAGGCTGAGCAGCACTGTGCCATGGCTTCTAGCGGGGCTCCTCCACCCTTCCAGGAGTTCAAGGCTATTTTCCCCCAAGTATCTAAGGTTATAGAAAAAAAAAACTCTTGGTGATACAGATTGTGAGCCAGCTTTGGCTATGGCTTTGGTTTGGGTGAGGAGAATCATTTGCTATTTGCCGCACTGGGGATTTTTAGAGTCACAGAAGAATTTAGGCCAGAAGAGACCTCTAGCACCTTTCAAAAATCACTGCACACCTGCACGTCTTACACTCCTCTTGAGGGTCCATCTCTTTGGCCTCTGTGTGGTTTCCAAATGCTGGGCAGCTTCTTCCTAGGCAGTCCTGGTATCTGCCCATGGTGCTTCTCTGCTTGTGCTGTGGCCACTAGCTCTACCACCACCTCTCCCTCCTTGAAAGCCTGCCAGCATAGGAATCTGGCAGGATTTCCTGCTCTCTTTCAACCCATTCAGAGCTTTGAGGGTGTGAGGGAGATGATTTCTTCTATGTGTTTGTCTCCATGCCAGCTGAAGCCCTGGGGACAGGACTGGCTTTCAGCATGCCTCCAGCATTCACACCTCTGTGCTGGGTCTGCAAACCCCATGGCTGCTGCAGGCACCATCTGTACTTGTAAGAAAACAAGGTGACCCCCCTATCCTGGACACATGATGTACTCCTTGATCAAATGGAGAATGCATTCCTCCACCTCTGTTTTGCTTCTAGGGTAGGCGCTTAGCGTTTCACTTGAGTCTGACACCCAAGTGGACAAAAGGCTTCAAAAGTCTGCAAAAAACTTCTCCCTGGCTCAGACAGCTCAGCCTGGTATTTCAGAATTGAGCTGGGGTTTTTCTGCTTCACACACTGACATCAGCAACACCCATTTTGAAATCCATTTTTTGGGGGAATTCTGCTTATGTCATGTGAGTCCAGATGAAATAGCCCTTGCCTCTTATTACTTCTGGGGAGCAATTGTCTAGAATTACAACAACCCTACTAAAAGTTACAACTTTCCTCCAGGTAATTTGTGAACAGACAAAGCTGATTTGTCCATGATGCTGTTCCCTGTGTCTTAGCTCTGGTTTACAAGTACACTTTTGTTGACACCACCATATTGATACTGAGCTGAAGTTGGTTTGGGATTTGGGCATCCACTGGATTTTGTTGAAATCATTCTTGGGTGTCCTTCAGCAGAGAGAACCATCTGAAGAGGGATGGAGCAGCCCAAGCACAGCAGTGCTCTGGGCACATCAGCAGCCACGAGTGCTTTCTGCCCTGTTCCTGCAGGCAGCCCCTCCAGACCACCAGTTGTTCTCATTCCTCTTCCCTAGATTTCCTCAGATATTGTTGACATATTTCAGATTCCCCTTCAATGTGGGAAAAGGGAACTTGGGCCCTTGCTCAAGTCAGCTTAATCCAGGCCCTGCAGGCAAGGAAGGTACCTCCAGCTGAGGTCACTGGGTGGGATTGGTTAACCCAAACTTTCTTTTTTCTCTCCCTGCCCCAAACCATCACATAATTGACTATACTGCAGTGGGATCATGGAAAGTTTAATTAATCAGTAGTTTGTAAAGGTCTCTGAAAGTCAAAAAGTTTATTAATAAACTGCGATTCTAGATTCTTTTCATCAGAACTTGCTGCAAAGTTAAATATGGAATTTTTGCTTTAGCTGGGGTTGCTTGCCTGGTACCAGACTCATGACAGACAGCAGAAGTTTGCTATTAACAAGTACTGCCAATTGTACCTTTGTGTCAGAAGACTAATTGGCTACCTACATTTAGATTTAAGTTTATATTTTACTGAACTTAGTGGAACTTAAAGGTTATGCTCAGTACTTCAGGCAAATCTATACGTATCTTGCCAAACTGAAATCAAGAACCAATCTTGTCAAGTGAATAACTAATTCATTTAGTGGGTTTAATTTGTCCCAAGTTTCTGTGTCTTTGTTTGCTTTGAAGAACTCATTTTCTTTATTTGCTCTCTTCTTCCTGTGCATTGTCCATTAATATCCAGTGCTGCCTCACTGCATGGAATTTACCCCTCTCCTTCCCCTTTCACTTCCACCTCCAACCTTTTGCAATACCAGCACCACTCCTTGTAGTACATCTGCTCAAGAATTAGTAGCATCTACATTTTGTGCAATTAAGTGCACTCACCTCAGACTTGCCTTGGAGCTGGATTTTTTAATGAAATGCTGTTGTTGGAACAAAATGTTTACAATATTTTTCTGGAGTTCCCCTTTATCTAGAGTCTCTCCAACTGCTTAATTCCAGCTGTGGTCAAATATTTAATGATATAATTAACTCTGTTCATTACAGATAATTCCTACTCTGTCAAATTTAATCTGATTACTCTATAGATTTTTACCTGCATAAGCTTCATAGAAGCCCTTAGTGATGACTGAGAAGTTATTTTCTGTGATGCAGGAATGCAGCCCCTTCTGCTGAGGAGCAGAGCAGCTGCATACGTTTATTTGGCACTCAGTCACTGGAAATACAGGATACGGATCTAACCAAGACATAATAGAGACTTTGGGGAGGCAGAGTACAAACATTTAACAACTTGAGTTATAATTTCTGTAAAATGTCATGTTCCTGCAGCACTTTTAAGATAATGCCACAAGATCCTTAGTGCAAATAAGACATCTGCTTTATACCTCCATCAGACAGGTGACTCTTCTGTAACATAACACCCTTGTGAAATATGATGGAGCTTATGATCAGCTCTAAGGAAAAAAAGAGCTTTTGTTTTGTAGCTACATTTATATTAGTTGTCCATTAAAGATATGGATCCAGCTCTGTTAATGGAAGCTGACATGATCACAGCCGAAAGTAATATGTGTGCAGGCAGGCCAAAAAAATATTTATAGCCCATCATTAAGACGATTTGGGAAACTAATATGTGTTCTGTGTATACATATTGTACTTAATTTTTCTCCACAACAGATGCTTATCATGGATTTTCTGTAGGTCTGTTGCAACCAAAAAAAATGCAAGGAAAAAATCTCAAACCGACATTATTTATTATATTGCCATTGAAAAAAGATCATGAAAGTAAGTAGTAAAAACTATTGGGCAACATTAAACTTGTGCTGCTGAGTTCACAGGCTATCTCCTGGGACTCCGTGAACTTCTGTGTGCTCTGGGATCTGGGGTCTCTTGCACAGTTCTTGGGCACCGTCTTTGTTTTTGCAGTTTACAAATTAGTGGGCTTGAGGGTAAGATAAATTATGAATGTGGGGGAGATTTCAAACTAGCAAAGACTGTGGGTCTTTGTGGTGAACTTCAGGATCATTGTTTCTTCTGTCATGGCTAAGATCTTTTGAATAACAAGCCTGGGTTTGGGGGCCAGGGGTTAAAATTGCCACCAGAATAGATGAGTAAATAAAGCAACGTGAACTTCTCAAACAGTCAGATTTTTTCAGTGGCAACTGTAGGCTTGGAGTAACTGAAACTCATAAATTCATATCAGACTTTAAAATTTGCTTTGCCCAAGTGCCTCCCTTCATGAAAAAAATGAAAACAACTCCTTTTGGCATTTTCTGAGTAAAATATTTTAGTTCCTTAATTATAGATGCTCTATGTCAATGTTTACATTACTTAGATTTAAAGTAAAAACTTTAAAAACTATATCAGGAATGAAACAAAAGGTGGGTTGTTGTCAGTCCCAGCATCTTTATTTTTAATTTTAATTTTATTTAAAAAAAATAAAAATATCAGGTGTATCCACATCATGTGAAATAATGTGCTCGATTATCTACTGGAACAGCAACTGAACTAAAGGTCTGTTATTAACTGACTGTGTGCAAAGCAATCTCAGAATTAGTTCAACTGACACAGCAAAGATCTACAAGTCCAGTCGTACATCGTGTCTCTCTTACTTTACCGATTAGAACAGCTCTACCCTCGAGGCAAGAGGCAGACGGGAATTTGGGGCCAGTTTTCAAAGCATTTATCATTGGTGATTACACTGGGACAGCTAAGAGGGAGCTGAAAATCAGGCCAAAAGAGTCATACAATGGGGAAAAAAATATATTGCATTAACAAAGGTATAAGTCAGAGTGGGACAAAGTGTGTGAAATTGCTAAATTCTCAGATGGTTTAATATTTTAATTTTGTTTCAGTAAAGGCAACAGAAGTAACGAAAGAAGATGATTCTTCTGAGGTTGCAACCTCTGTTATTGCTAGAAATTACGCAGGAGAAGCAGCAAAGGGACACTGATGGAAAGCTCACTGAATCTTGCTCTTTAAAAATCTGCACACAGAAATCTGCATTTGGATGCACTGGAGGAAATAAAGCTGCACCTTGAAGTGCTAACAGGAAGTATGCTCACACTAGAAATGGTCGGTTGTGGAATAAAAACTTTCTCCCCAAATGCAACCAAACATGAGCAGATTGGGTGAAAATGAAGTCTGGCCTAATCAATGGAACAGAACCCACCAGGGACCACTGGTTTCTGTTGGTGGGGTACCCAGTCAGGATGGTATTGTCCTCACTCCTTGACTGGATCCTCTACAGAATTAATTAGGTTTCTATATATGGCTGTGGTTTCTTACCATCCGCATTCTGTCAGGAACAAGAAAAATAGCCTACGATTTACAGACACCATTGGTGGCCCAGGCTGTAAATAGGGCAAAGACAATTTTACCATCACTATGCACTGTCAGTAACTTGAGTTTCACGGAGATTTTTGTTGGGGCTTGACGTGAAGAAGGAGTTTTACTTTGCAGCTAAAATTGTGATCTGAGCCTCTTAGAGAAATATGAGAAACACAGCACATCCTCTGCAAATTCAGCAGTGTTCCAACAGGAAAAGGATATTCTTTCTGAGAATTTACAAGTAAACCTTCTGAATAGTTTACAAGGTGAAAGTAAAATCTGGGTCCATTAAGTGTGTCGTACCTATATAAAATATTTTTTTCCTGAATGTTACTGATAATGGAAAGCTACCAGATCTCAAAATTCAGATCCATGGAGTGGATCTGTTCACAAGCCATGTTTGGAAACATTCAGTTGTAATTGCTCTTAACAGCAGCTATATCTATTTGCCTTGAATGAAAAGGCTGTGGGAATGGTAATGTTGGTAGTTCAAGCTGTTGTGCCTCTAGGGAGAAATTCAGAACTCAGCAGCTCTCAGTCCTGGCTGCTTTGCTTACACTGACACCACCAGCAGTAATGTCTCCCTGCCAGCAGTCACTGGTGCCAGGTGCTCTCACTGAAGGTGGCTACATGCTGTTGGCACTGTCCTGTAAAGGTGCCAGGAAACAGAGGCAGCTGCAGCTCTTAAGCAAAGTGTTTGATGGTGCACTGGGTTTAGCTGGTGAAAGCATTTGCCAGCAGAAAGTGTGATGATCAGCACAGAACTTCAACACACAGCCTCAGCAGGCATCCTCAGCTGTTGGTGTGCAGCAACGCTCTTGCTCTAATTTGGCCACAGAGGTGTGATCAGCACCAAATATATTCTCACTTACTGCCTTTTTGCCTCCTCTGCAAAAGTCAATGATTCCCTGGAAGTATCCCAGAAAGTATCTTTCTACACCCTCACAAAGGCTGGGTGTTGCAATGCAATGTATGGCATTCAGTTCCTGGATATGTTCAGGAAACTAGAAGCACCCAAAAGATTTCTTAGGGCAGTATGATCCTGTAAATAGCATTATTTGAGCCATCACTGGGATTGGGACCATAACTTACAGGACTGAAAACACAAGTCCTGCATTGTTTGAGAGGAGAGACAAAGCTTAATGCTTAGAAACTTTTTCAGCTACTCCTGGATTTAACCACTAGAGGGAATGGTGTCGAAGTTTATGTATTTAAAGTCAGACTCTCTGTTTTGTGTATCAGGCATGACTCCACCAGCTCTCCATTGCTGCGAGGTGCCCTATCCATGGGAGTAGTGATTCTCACACACACCCAGCTGGGATCACCCACGCAGAGCTGCTAAAGCACTTAGTCCTCCCTAGGCACCCAGAGAGTTGTGTTTCCTTTGCATGTGAGAAGATGCTAGCAAAAAAAAAAGTCATAACCACAGTTAGTGAACACCAGGGGTCTTCCAAGATGGCTTTCTGTCCTTGCCAACTCTGTCTCACTGGATTTCTCTTGCTGTTTAGGAAGGTCGCAGTCATCCTGTCAGAGCAGCAAAACACTGCCACGCTGCAGAACGACAGGATGGAGGTGGGATGTGAAAGAGAGAGGTGAGAGAAGCATATCTGTTTCACCAGTAACAAGCCCTGATTTCCATTATCCTGGGTCTCAGTATTTATCAGAAGGCATATTCAGACATGTGTTGCATTTTCAGCAGATTGAATATACATCCACAATAACACAAAGCAGCCCTAAATGTCATAAACATGTGAATAACCAAGTCTCAACACTGAGTGCATATCTAGATCCATGCTAATGGAGTAATGAAAGCCAGCTTTATACTGTGTGCTTTATATATATGATAAATCAATCCATGTGTTTTTGTGTCCCATAATTCCTTCCAAAGCAAATGTCTTATACACTGCAGTATAGGTGCTATTTGAAGCTCAAACAGGCCTAATAAGACAATTATAAGAATGCATAAGCCACGTTAGGAAATAACAATATTGTAGCAACATAAAACATACAAATATATATTTACTTATGTTACGCAAACATGCTGCCACAAATGGCTTTTCAACTTCCTGGATCACAAAAGAAGCATTTTCTACATAACATTGTGACCAAAGACATTGATAAACACAATAAAAGATAATTGCTCACCCCTCTCCCAACCTAAATCATAAGTCATAATTATGTTATCATTTTCTACCTATTTCTATTGACCCTATAAGCCACAGAACTCCTGGAAAGCACTGAAAAACAGTTGTCTTTCTGGCAAAAGCATAATCTGGCAGGTAATATCAATGGAATGACATCTGTGGTGAAGGAAAGGCTTTTTAGCTTTTGTTCAAAGTTTGCAACATCAGCTCATATTATCAATCTTTGGGCCTGCTAATTGTTCTTGCTCTTCTGGAGGAAGGGACTTGAAAGGAAATGTGATTGCTGCTTGATGTTCAAAATTACCCTCACATTGCAGAGCTTCTCCTAATTACCTGTAGGACCTGGGTGGATTTCTTGCTCTTCTTGTGCTCCTCTGCCCAAACTATCCTTCTTGCTGAGCAAGGAGCTGGGGCCTCTATGGCACAAAGGTGACAGGGCTGCCCACCATCACATACTTGCGTTGTGCCTGACACTGTGCAGAGCCCTGTCACCTGTGTGATCTAAATCACAGCTATTGTTAACACCCTCCAAATTATTCTGGTCACTTGTGATTGCAGGCAGAGTCTTCATACTTGAATACAAAGCCCACAAATAGCTTAATGAGTCAAGAACCAAAGACAGCTCAGATAGACATATTATTTTCTGACCTTGTGTTTTGAAGACCAGTTTTATCCGCATTATCCCTGGTATGGCTTGGAGGCAAAGCATTGAAACAGGAATTTTGTCTGAGATGCAGTGAGTTTGGTGGTTTATTTACTGGTTTGATACTTTAAATTCATGCTTCCTATATTTCCTTAAATGAATGTCAGTTGCTTCACTGCCTGATAACAATTTCACACATCTCTCCAGGGAGAAAAAAATGGTGCCTCAGGAGGACATAAAACTCCTCAGGATTTGCTGTATAGATTCAAGGGCTTGAAACTTCTAAATTTAAAAGGAACAGTTAATAATTCAATGCAGCTCCTGCTGCCAGCAGCACCTTGCAAAATAATTGTGTGTGTGTTAATAGAGAATGTTTGGACCAAGGAGCACCTGCAGACAACAGTGAGATCAGGCCCCACTTGCAGGGGAATACCTGGGGATGGAGAATCACAATCCCAGGGGCCTGCAGGTCTGAAAAGGGTGAGACAAAGGGGGCACGTTAGGGAAGGCAATTGAAATAGGAAGTTTTTATACTGGAGAATTACATTAATTGAGAACCAGACTCAGAGTGACTGGACTGATTTCCATAATCATGTTGAATTTGATAAACAGGGTGGGATTTTAAAGCATGAAACCCTTTCCCCTGGATATCTGCAAAGTGAAGGATTTTGGCTTTTCATTTTGCAAGGAGATTTTTCATTTAGAAATGGGCATGATAAAAAGCCATATTTACAAGAGTTAAAGAATATTAAAGTAATAGGAAACCTTGGATTTAGTAAAATGTGTTTCTCCTCTCCATTTATCGATATTTTTTTTCTTTTTGGTCTAAGCTTGTCTTTTCTTTCTACTCATGGTTTCCCAGTTGTCCACCAGCTGACCCCTCACTCTGCTCTCCATGGCCTCTCAGCTGCATTTCACACAGGTTAGCTGTGGACAACTCCACCCAGGAGGAGCAGCAGTCACAAGCCAGCATGCCCAGCATGCTTCATGCCTGATGTCAGCTCTTTAAAAGCTAAACATTTATTGTGAGCTAGTTGCTCCTTCTACAGCTGCCAAGGAGCAAGAAACTTGTCCAGAAAGCTTTTTCTCTTCCCTGTCCCTGACTGGAATGGGAGGACATGCTCACATGTCCCTGTGGTCTACAGAGGGAAGCTCCATGCCCTGCTGCAGGCAGAGGTCTCGGTGAGCTTCAGGTAGACATTGCTTTCCTCCCAGTGTGTAACTCAGCAGGACATGCTTGGAGTGAAAAAATGAGGGAAGGGAAGGTGTTGGACTGATGGAGTTTTCCTTTACTCATGGTGTTACTGAGCTTTTGCAGAAGAGACTGAAGCTGGATATTCTAGTACAATTTGGAGGCTTTTGAGGATCACTGAGGAGGACAGATAAGGCAGGTGGGCCCAAGGGAAGGAGCTGGAGTGTAGGCTGGAAGAGCTGTTGGAGCTGGAAGGGGCTGGAGGCGCTGTTGGAGCTGGAAGGGGCTGGAGGCTGTGAAGGGAACAAGTATGAAGGTTTTTACTTCTAGTATTGCTCTAGTTGCAGTCCTTGCTTAGGGTGAAAGCAGCAGTGGCATTCAACATATTTAGACTCACTGGGCAGACTGTAGTCTAAAAAAAATAAAGCTTTTTGACCAAGCAGACTACAGTATACAGATACAAGCTTCTCTTCTCAAGAAGGGTCTCAAGGGGATTGCAGAAGAACTTTGAGCACACACTGTGGGAAATTTTGCCATCACATGCAATTTCATCTTCTGACTCTGCACCACCAGAGCGAAGGAATTGTGCCAAGGACCAGGCTGGCATATGAAGCCTTACATTCCTCCTTGTCTTTTACTGGGGCTGAAGGGAAAAGCCCCCCAAGTACCTACCCCATGCTTTGCTGCTAGTGTTTTCCTTCACTTGTGGCTGATTCTGAAGTGAAGACTTACTTTCTCCCAGTGCAAGAGGAAACAGATATAGAGACATGTGAGCTCTGTAGCCTTGTAATAATAATAAACTAATAAAATCCCCTCTCCCGAGTTTGCTATTCCACATAGTCATGACCAAGTGCCTTGTGCAGGAAGCTGAGAAACACACAGTCTCCAGAAGTGTTTCCATGAAGATTTTAATCTGCGTAATCTAAGGAGCTTTCTTACAATAAACCATTGAAATCAACTCATCTGGTCCCATTCTTATGTTTAGAGTGATTCTTCCTTCACATGTGCCTGGGATGTTACGCCCAGCTTGCCAGACACCCTGTTTATTGTTTTGTGTCACAAATCCGTCCTCAGCAGGACCCACACTCCCAAACTTTTCTGCCCAGTGCTTCCACCCGCTCTGGGGACTGCTAGTGTTTTTCCTTGCTGCTGTGGCACATCTTTCAGCTAAAATCCAATCTGGCCAGCCAAGATTCCTGTCTGGACTGGAGGCCTGACAGATGGACCCTGCTTGCTCTGTCAGGGTGGAATTTTTCTGCTTCCAGCTCAGACAGAGTTCAAGAGGTTTGGCTGTTTAGTTACACCTAGCACATACCCTAGCATGGTCTAATGGACAGGAGGGTCAGGAATTCCTTTGGCTCTATCTGCAGAGGATGACTTCTCGTCTGAATCAGACAAATGAGCTTCTGGCCTGGACAATTCAGAGTACAGAGGTTTTAGTCAAGAACTTGTGAGTCTTTTATTTGGAGACTTAATTTGCCATCTTCCCCACTCAGCTGAGGTTGCTTGCTGACCTAAAGGGAGATTGTGTAGCACCAGCATAGTTTCTACCTTGTCAGGGGTGTTCAGTAACTCTCCTAAGTTATGCCAGAGCCATGGTGTTTAATGTCCTTGTGTCAACTCTCTTCCCTTGCCTGAGGATCTCAGCATTGGCATTGCCTGGTGCAAGGAAAGTGACAAAGTTTGGACAAGGACACCAATTTGTCAGTGTGGGGGTGCCTATGTTGCACCATCATACAAGAATTCAGGCTCCTTGCTGACAGTGAGCCCATGTCTGTGCAGCCTCATGAGCAGGGACAAAAATCTGGGCTTAGCAATGGGGAAAGCACAGAGGGAAGGATGGGGATGGGAGACAAAAGCCAGAGCCCCACCTTGCCTGGTGTCCTGCCCCTTGGCAGAACAGAGAAGCAGGCAGTGGTCTTAACTGTGATTTAGCACCAGAAGTGCCACCAGAGACATGGGAATATCTGCAGTTCTTCACTGCCACAGGTCTGAGTGTATGGCATCCCTTCCAAAATTGCAAGCCAGAAAGTAAGCCAAAAAAGACTAAAGTTTTGAATGAAATAAAGCATTCCATTCAATTCCAGTCAATTTTAGAGGACTTCGTGTTAAAAAAAAAAGGAGCAAAGAACATTTTGTAAGAGTAATTTCTCATTCAAAACCCGGTGGCTTTCGCAAGAATGGAATTGGTTTCCTCTGACAGCAGCACACTGGCAGTTTGGAGACAAGTTTGTGAAACATATTGGTGTTGTTGAATTTTATTTTTTTTTCTTTAAAAGGCAA
This sequence comes from Apus apus, assembly GCF_020740795.1. Classification (NCBI taxonomy): domain Eukaryota; kingdom Metazoa; phylum Chordata; class Aves; order Apodiformes; family Apodidae; genus Apus; species Apus apus. The sequence goes on along the minus strand of NC_067285.1, from coordinate 18,392,527 downwards.
AGTTTAAAACTTTCAAATCTCTTACAGTTAAAAATGAAAAAAAAAAAAGGTGAAAAACTCCTCCTCTTTTTATGTCAAAGAAGCAGACTGTGTTTGCAGACTGCATGCCAGATCAGAGTCCTGACAGTGTATTAGTTACTTAGGTCATGTGTGAAGTCCTAACTGTGAGAGCAATAAATCCACAAATCAAAACTATCCTTCCTGAAGCTCAAAGAACTTTATTGCTGGAAAACACAATCACATACTGGTTTTCTTTCATACCACCATGATAAAGTCCTTGAGACAATGAGGTATTTATTCCAGGTTTCCTTGGTTTAAGAAAACTTTCAATGTGCAGACTTTGTATGGAGTGAAACACTATTTATATTAGGTAGAGGCAATAATGGGCTTAGATAAGGTATGCTCCCCAAATAGGAATGATCTGTAGTGCTCAGATCTCCTGAGAGACAACAGGGCTTGAATCACTGAACCCTGATATTAAAAGCCATAGCTTGGCTGTGGAAACATCAGGCTAGTCATCAAGAGGCATGTTGCGGGCCTGAGGTAATGCTCGGTGTCCCCATTGTCCCAGCGCGCTGGTGCTGCACCTCGCTGGCTCAGAGCTTTTGTTTTGCACAGGAAGATGACTACATGGCTGTCCTTGCTCCATGGCTCCTGGAGTTTAAAAAAAGCCTTCCCTTAGTGAATCACAATATGCACTTGCCAGCCAATTATATTTGGCTTCCAAACTGTTTACTTCATAGCTGATATATTCTTCCCCACAGATCTATCTCCACCCTCCTTTTTTCTTCTTTTTAAGGAATAGTCAGGGAAAGCAACACAGTATTTCCAAAATTTGGCTGTATAAAATGAACCGGTTTTGTTATTTTTTTTTTTTTTTTTTTTTTTTTTTTTTTTTTTTTTTTTTTTTTCCCCAGCAGGTCCTGCTTCATGCTGGTCTGCTTCTTAGCACCAAACTCCAGCGTTGCTCAGATTTGGCTAACATGGTGCCAATGAGAGCTTGCAGTTAAAAGCAGTTTCAGCAGTTCAAACAAGCAGTCTGTGTTTGTAGCAGCACAGATTGGTCTCTTAAAGAGTCATGAAATAGAGATGCAAAGAGCAAATCATTGCAGGGTGGCACAAAGTGTTTCTGCAGTGACTTTGTGCAACACATTGTAAGTTTTCAATTATAAGAATATGGTGGTGTGAAATTCCTGACAGCAATTAACAAATGGGAAGCCGTTTTGAACCAAAAATTGCAAATGGCTAGTTTAGAAAGGAATTATTTGGAGTGCTTCTGTTTTTCTAAACGCCTTTTTCAGTACTCTTTCTTAAATCACTACAGCAACAGAATTAACATGAGTTTGCAAAGCAGTTTGTGGACTCCAAACTTACGTTTTTCTCTAAAAAGAGGATTAAATTTATTTTATGTAATTCTGCATGTGAACAAGGGCTGAAATTTCAGCACATCTTGGTCTTGGGCCACTTCCCAACTGTCAGTCTTGTTTAACCAGTTCTAGTCACCGAATCTTTGCCCTTGCTCTGCAGTATGGTGGTGCTGTCTCCTGGAAGCAGGGAGAGGTCTCTCTGTGTCTCAGGAACTAGCCTGTTGGTCTGCTGCAGCTCCCTCACTGTCCACTGCCCCTGCCCACCTTTGCAGCTGAGCATGTTGCCTTAGTACATAGGGAAGTCTCCAAATGATGACTTCTCCAGGCCACAACCCTCGAGGTTTGTCAGTAATGGGACGTACCTACCAGCCCCATCCTGCAGTTGCAAAGGCAATCCTTGAACCTGCAAAGATGTGTCTCCATGCATGACCAGGCTGGCTAGAGGATGCCGGAGGGAGCACAGGATGCTTTACACCTACCAGCACCGAGGGTGTAAAATTCAGCTTGCACAGACCTGTAGCAATGGCTGCTGGCCCCAAGACATCCCAGAGAAACTGAAGGACAACTCCTCTTCATGATGCCAAGCCTGCAGAAGCAATACTTCAGCTAATCTATTTGCTGTGTGGCTTTGAAATGGAAAACATTTCAGAAAATAAGAATGTGTGATCAAAAGAGAGAGGAAAAAAGCAAGGAGGGAAGGAGAGAGAGAAGGGCAGAATGGAGTTCAGGGAGGGTGTTGATCCTATTTTAAAGACAATATGACTTCAAATGGGAAGTACTCCTTCAATCAGTATGCAGCTTTTCTGTGCTAGGCCAGGTTTCTCCTTCAGATGCCAGTGCAGGAGTACCCTTCTTCCCAAAGGAGCCCCTTCTTCATGGGAGCATTGCCTGAATAGGAGTACACAGCAGGGCCAGGCTGACCTGGCTGTAGACCCTGCAGGTACCACTTCAACTTGGACATTTGGCCATCACTGTCTGGACTGCAAGGCAACCAAGATATCACTCTCACAGCCCTTCTGCCCAGCCTTCTGCTGTAAATTAGATGTTTGCAGGGCCTGAAGGTAAGTCCCTTTCACATGGGGGAGCTGTAGCTTGGATTTTACAGCTGTTCCCTCAGTAGAACCCTGTGAGTTATCACTTAGTAAATAGTAATAAGTAGATTGATCCTTTGCAGCCCTGGATGAGAGTAAGGGATAGGCTGGGTTTTGTCTGACTCTGCAGATTCTGTGGAGGCTGCACTCATTCTGAGTAGAGCACTAAAGCTGCTGAAATCAGGGCAATGTCTCCTCTTGTATTTTAATGAGATTCAGATCTTGAGTTCCTGTAGTGTTTGTAGCACGTGTGTTTCCAGGCTGGCTTGTGTGGGGGTTTTTTTGTGGGTTTTTTTGTGTGGTTTTTTGTGTGTGTGTGTTTGTTTTGTTTTGTTTTGGTTTGTTTGTTTGTTTTTTCCAAGCTAGGATATCAATTGATCATTAGTTAAATGTGCCTGCAGGGACAGAACTTTTGAAACACTGAATTTCTGGGTGGTAAGTCCTTACTTATCTCTGGCCCCCCCAGCTCCTCAGGTGAACAGTCTTGAAAGGAGATGTCACCACCACTGAAATAATTTCTTTTCAGTTACAAAAATTCATGGCCTTCCATCAAGAAAATGAGGGGAAAGTGGGACTTGTCATTATTTTTCATAGATTGGCCATTCTTGCCCCTTTTCCAGAGATCATTTTAAATTGTCACAAATAGCTATTAGGCTGCATCCTAGCTGGTTCCTTTTTCTAACATCACCCTGGGTCATACTGGTTCCCCAGAGACCTTTCTGTTGGCCTTCTCCTCTGTGACCTCCCACCAAGCCAGTGCCTGCCATGTTACCCTACAGCTGCCTCCCCACTGGAGAGGCATGAAGGTATTCAGCTGCACGTCCCAAGAGGCACTAGGGCTCGAGACCACATGCAATGATCTTTTCTGTTGGAAAAGGAAAAAAAAAAAAAAAAAAAAAAAAAAAGGGAAAACTTTTCATCCCATTTCAGTTATATGTTCACTTCTGACTGAAAGCCAAACTTTTCTGAAGAAAATAAACAGTTCTCTTGAAAACTTTCTACTAATTGCAAACCATGTTTTCAGTAAAACCCCAGTATCAGTGGTTTTGTATCTCTCCTACATTAAGCCTTTCAAAGGAGGAGACCTTTAAAGCCCACATAATGTTTTTTGGTGGGAAAATCTGTGAAAAATGGAGCAATTGTCAAAATTTGGTGATTATCTGCACTTCCCACCACCCTGAGAAATAGCACTGGACCCAGAGTGAATCCAATGGCTTAATGTTTGTGGGCTGAGCAGACCAGCTCACTATCTATCTAGAAAGACTCTCATAGTCTCACAGCAATCTGTTAATTCACTGCTGATAAATGGTGGGCTTAATCCTGGGTGGAGGAGTGGGTGGGTTCCATCCCACCACAGTCTGGCGCAGCCCCCAGGGGCTGTACAGCTGGATTCCGGCTCTGTCACTGTATGTGCTGGTCCTGCATGGCTGTGGGTGTTTGTTTGCCTTTAAGGGTGGCAGGGAGGACATGGCTTTGCTGTAAATCCAACCCTTAGTGCTCTAAAAGCTGCCTGTTGTTAGCAGTGAGTGTTTAGATGAGAGACATATTTGCCCAATTCAAAGAAAGTCTATTTTTTCCTGGTGACAAACATCTCAATCACTCTGGGATACACCAGACATCCCAATGCTGGCCTCACAAGTTCCCAGGGTTTGGCTCCATCTGGCCACCCGAAGCCTGAGCTTGGGATCTCCCTCTGCAAATCCAGACAACACCCAGCCTTGATGGCCTGAGCGGTGCCAGACCTAGAGCCTCTGCTTATTTCCCGCTGGGAGCTCTCCCAGTAAAATCCTAACTCACTTGCGAGTTTAAAACCACTTGTTGAGCTACCTTTGTCTGCAGCTGAGACCGGGGTTCCTGCATTTGTGTTGACCTTGTTCCTGTCTCCTGCCCGTCCCCTAGCTGCCTGTCTCTGCTGGTTTCCTTCTCTTCCGGAGGGCCGGGCATGAGAGCGTGCGTGCTGCAGCTGCCTCGTCCCATCGTGCCCTCGCAGGCTGGAGATGTGCTGAGGGGCTGCTCCATACCATCACCCTGCTTGGGACCTGCTAGGCTTGGTGTGGCAGCATCTCCCAGGGAGCCTGCTGGCCTGTATGTAGGAGGCAGAAGAACAGATGGTGCAAGCACAGCTAAACAATAGCCTTTGTCCTGCGCCTGCTCTCTCTCTTAAGTTGCTCTCTCAATGGAGCAACCTCATTTAGGAGGTGTCAGGCTTGGGTCCCCTATAGGTACAGACTGACACAATTGTTGCCCCTTTTTCTTGCTTGAAGGGGTTCTGAGGGATGATGACTGTTTTGCTTCCATTCCATCCCCCCACTGGCAGTGCCATCCTTGTGGACACAAGCCAAGATGAAAACTGCTGTGGTGGAAAGCTGCAGCTGTGAGGACTTGTATGGAGAGGATCTGCACGTCTATCTTGGTAGTGATTTTTTTCTGCCACACATGCTGACCTTGAAGAATTGGCTTTGCCTTTGTTGACTTGAGATGAGCTCTTTCCAACGGTGTGTGTAGTGTCTGAAAGTTTTGTTTCCATCTGGGTATATTCCATTCTCTTCTCCCCTTTTTCCCTTCCACATCTCTCCATTTTAAATCAAAGGAGACAGAGAGGCTCAAAATCTCTGAAAAGCAGGTCTTCAAAGCTCCCTCCTCTGGGGGAATAGCAGAGCTGTGCTCTTTGCCCAAGCCCCATTTCCAGTTTTTTCTCCATGGAGGCTGCTGCACAGCTTGTGGAGCAATGCAGACAGCCTGCCCAGCTGACAGCCAGAGCTCTGCTAGCAAGGGTGCTCAGCAGCAGGGTCGCAATTTTAGGTTAGCATGTGGAAGTGAGATAACCAAGAGGTTTTTAAGGTCTCATTTCAGTCTTGGCTTTGTGATCTAGGACAAGTTTCAGCCTAAGCTGTCAGCAATGCTTGCTTCGCCAAATACTCATGCTCTTTAGCTGGAATATTTTCAGGGCTGCTTGGTATTAAACACATTACATTTGACTGTAGCAAGTGAAATAATGTCACTCTGGTCTTTACCCCACAATGAGTTTTGTTCTGCTTTTTTCTTTTGTGACTGTTGTAAGTATATATAAAGTATGGGTATATGTTTTTGGATCTGTACGAGCAGTTGGGCAAAAAAGAGGGTTTTACAATCAGGAAAGCTGACAAAGCAAGAAATAGTACCTGGAGATTGCATGGCAGTTAAGGAAAGTCAATTTTAAATTCAAAATTATTTGATTGATTTAGGAAAAAACATGACATTACAGAGATCTGCCAGTGATTTATTTGACCAGTGAAGAGTGCTTTGATTATGGACAGGAAATGCAGAATACACAGTGAAACTCTCAGCAATCCCACAATTACCAGCCAGCCACAGGACGAAGTGTGCCTGTGTGAAGCGCTCATTAAGTCTGCTGTAATCATGATCCAATTGGAGGTGGGTCAGGCAAACAAAAGGGGCTAATTTTGGCTAAAGAAATAATTTTCTGTGAGTAATTAGGATATGTATTCATGGGTAAAGCATTTGCAAATGTTAGCTGCTATGTAAGGATACTCTTAATTATTATTAATAGAGTAAGGAAATATTGTGACAGACAGCAATCAAGATGAACTTTTCCAAGCCACAGTGTTTTCTGTAGAGGAATATTAATATGGAGGGATTATCTATATATATGTACAGAAGGAAGATGGTGTTTTAGCCAGCTGAAGTGATAGCAATTGGGCTGCAGTTTTATTAAAGAAAATGGCTGTTTGAATGTTCACAGGAAAATTTCCAGTTAGACAGTGTGCAACTGGCCCAGCCTGGCAGCTATCCTGGCCTTGCAGAAACTGGGTGGTTTTCCCTGTGAGCTGTCTCTGTTCTGCCCAGCCCCACTGCCTTCAGCCTGGATACTGACTGCTGGATTGTCAACCCCAGCCTGCTCCTGCAGGAAAAGGAACAGGCTTTTGGCATATGTCAGCACTGACATTTTGAGGAAAACACGTGCTTTCTTAGAAAGTGTACTAGTTTTGGTTAGAAAACTGTAAGACCTCAAAAAGTCTGCTCCAAATCTTTCCACTTTGGTACAAATAAGCATTTATTTTTCTTATTCTTTCCTTGTTGGGGAAGGCTTTAGTAACTCTCTTTTGTATTCCTGAGACTCGTGAGTTAGTTTTCAATTTTTTAGTAGAAAATCAGGGTTTTTTCTGCAGGAAGAAAATTTCTTCTGAACACAGTGAGTATAATTCCTGAGCATAGAGACCTGAGTCATGGAAGATGGGTGGCTAAAAGAGAAAAAAAATGAGGGAATATATAAAGAAATCTGCCCAACTGCATCTTACTGAATCCAAAGACCTTGCATGTGCTTCTCCTGCTAGTGTGGCGTGAGAACAGTAATATGTGTTTCAGCAGGATGGGTCAGTGATTTTCTTCTTGGGTTGATTTCCCCTCTGCTGGCAGAGTGGAGGAGAGTGGGTTCATGGCCTCAGGCACCACAGCAGCTCTCCCCACCAGATGTGTTGGGGAACATAACAGCTGTTCCCACTGGAACCAGTACTGATAGCAGAGAGCCTGGATGGAGGACATGCCTGACTGCCCGCCGTGCCACACTGAGAGAAGACAGAGTTCCTCATATTCCCAGTGAGACACAAAGAGCTTGCAAGGATAAGAAGGCTCTTGTGCAGAAACATCTCTGCAGAGTTTCAGGGACTTGTGTTGCACAGCATTAAATATCAATCTAACACAATTAAATAGCAATCTAACACCTTGTTTGCATTTTCAAGAGCTTATGTACGAGTTTGAAATGTTCTCTCTCCTAGATACAGTTCTAAAAATCCCATAGTTTCAACTGAGGATGAAATTTCCTTACAATTTGATTAGAAAGATATTTCAAGTCTTGATTTTGGGGGAAATGGGAGTTTTCCTTTTTCCCTTTTCTGTTGTCATTGTCATCACCACCTTCCCTTTCTCCTTTTTCTTGTTTCTTTTTACTTTTTTTGTTTTCCTTTCTTTTCCTTTATTTTAACAGAAACCATTTACCTAACTCACTGAGGATTCCTAAAATGCTTCTCTGACCTAAAACTTCCATCTCCGCTGGAACAAGGAGCCCAAGGCTGGAGATAGGCTGCAAGCTGCAAGGTAATATGAGAAGGGTGGGCACATAAGTGACAGCAAATGTATGAGGTCTCACCTTTTAAATTTATGTGAAGGGTAATAAAATTGGTTTCAAGGTTGTATCTGTATGTCTATACTTCAATCTGTGATAGAGCTGCAAAAGCCTCATTTCCTCTGTCAGCACAAGTCCTCTCAACCACAGAGCTGATGGAAAGGCGCTGAGGTCAAGCTACTTTAGAGAGGGTTTTAATGGCCATATAAGCCAACCTGGGATTGTGAGACTCCTACTAGGGCGTCTAGAGGAGGAGCAGCCTTATCTCCCCACTGTGGTGACCTGCTGATAAAGTCCAGTTGCTGTGAATAAAAAGCCATAAAATGTTTGTATATCTAAAATGAAAAATTCCCCAGACCTTTATAAGACAGGGTGGCCAGTAGGAGTCTGTCTGAGGCATTCATCACCATTCTGCTTCAGCTGATGAGAAAGAGTCTTTTAAAATAACAGCAGCAGTGTTTTTGGGGTCGGACAGAACTCATCCAGATTTAGCCACCTAAATGTTAGTCCTCTGTTTTATTTCAACAGCTTGGTACTCTCAATAATCAACTAATACAACATGCCAGGTATGTTCCATGAAGGTTCCTGTTACCCTCTGATTTTACATGGTCAAGATCATGTGCTGAACTTCCACGCTGGGAGAACCTAAGAAGTTTGGTGCAACTCAGCTGACTGATCCATCCTGGACTGAGCAAATCATCAGCCTTAGCCTTGGCTGGGTTAAAGAGATCCCAGATGAATGTTTATTTAGGAACAAATTGGACATGTAAACAGATCAAGAGGCTGTATGACCTCATTGTGTGTCAGAAAATGAGTTCCTCTGTGTTCTTCTCTAGTGGCCCATAGACCAGTAGCGGACTTTGTCCAAGTCCCTTTGGCTATGATACTTCCTTGCCCTCTGAAGAGTCAGAAAAATCATTCTGGCCCCTAAGCTTCAGGCAGCAGCTTTTGCTTGATATGTGAAAAGCACCAGCTAAGAACTAATGGCTTAGCAAAAAAATAGAAATCCACCTCCACGCTGTGTCCCTAAGCCAGTACAGCCTGCCCTTTCAGAAAGCAAGCAAAAAGTGTGGCAGGCAGTAATTAACTACCAGCTTTCTATGAACATCAGCCACATTTTTCCTCCTAGATTTCATTTCACAGAGAGGTGTTGTGGCCTTTGCTCAGTCTCTTGCCCAGCACAGGCAACAGTCCAAGGGGTGCAGCCTCTTGCCCACACCTGCACTGGCTCTGCCTGGCCAAGGGCTGGCAGCAGGCAGGGAAGCCCTGAGCCAGAGCAGCTGTTGGATTCATGGTATTTATTCTGTGAACTAGAGCTTGGGGAATTGGCTTGGAGCTCACTCACATCCTGCCAAGCATGATTTGCTGTGCAGACCACCAAATTTTTAATATTGGTCTGGGGATTTAATTCAGATCAGAGCAAATCTGGGCCTGAAATCCACCCTTGCATAAAACCTCTGGGCTCTTAGAGATGCCATAGCTTTGCAGAGGGTGCCCGTGTGGAACTGCCCTCATCTGGCTGAGGGCAAAACTGGCACCTCATGGTACAAACCTCTCCTTATCACACCACTGTGGAGTTTTGCTGGACAGCCCACCTGGATTGCTCTCCTTGGCTCCAACCTGCCAGAAAGCAGAGTGCTGTGTGGGAGGGTGGTTCCTATTAATAATCTTTAATAACTGCTGCTTTAAAGGCAGGCTGACAGCTGCTGGAGAAGCCTCTGCTTTTGCCCTACTCCTCTCCCCTCTGCCGTGGCCCAGCTTCTTGCTGTGAGGAGACAGATTTGTTCTATTAAAAGTGTTTTCCCGGACAGAGGGAAATTCTCATGCACTCTGCTCTGGCCACCTTTGACATGCACTGGCTCCTATGTGAGCAGCCTTTCATTCAGCACAGCCTGGTGATTGGAAGCAGACCTGAGTGGGACACCTGCCCATGCACATCCCAAAATGAATGACAGCACTGATTGCATTTGGGGAAGGCAGAAGTGGTTTTGGTCCCAGAGCTGCATGATCCCAACTTCTTGGGACACCAAGAACCTTCAGACACTTTTTGGTGAGCATTTCTGAGCTAATGTACAGGTTGCAGCCTCAGAAAGCCATTCCAGCTGCCTGCTGACTCTTGGAAATAGCAGTTGTATTAGTAGGTGAATTGAAGCTGGAGTTTTCCTAGATTTAGGGGCAGAAATTTAAAGAGTTTGCAAAAGCCTGCATTTAGCTCTGTGAGTTTCACAGCTGTCCTGGTGTCACCTGGGTGAGAACACATCCTGCTGTAGGCTGCACAAATACTGCTTTACTCCTCCCTTGCCCTTCAGCCTTGCAGCAAGCCCATCCCTGTACATTGACACCACAGGAGCACAGGGAGTTCTCAAGTGCAGTCTCAGATCTGATGCCTAAGCCCCTTCCCCAGGTCTGGTGAAGGGTGCTAGCCCCAGAGGGCCAGGCTGGTGTATCAGGCTGGTGCGCTGCCTGCTTCTGCAGGGCTTGCATGTTACAAGGTGCTTGCTCAAAAAAAAATTGCTGTGGAAGGCCCACTGGGACTTTTTGAAACAAGACTTCAGAAGAAAACACCTGGCTATGCTGTTTTAAACAGAAGGACTGGGGAGTAACTATAGTTCTAAGCTTCAGTTAATAAAGAAAAACTTCCAAACACCACAAAAAAAAAAAAAATCTCACTTAAAGCCATCAAAATTGTGTGTCTATCTGAAAATGTGTAAATTCTTTTTGAGGAAATGCTGAGTGTGCCACATGGCAGGTAAGGTCAGCCAGGTACAAGCTAATGTTATCTCAGGATGGAAAACAGAGCTGCAGGGACTGGCATGGCCCTTGCTGAGCTACCATGTGCCTGCTTAAGTGAGATACCAACATGGTCACTGCAATCTCTATAGGTCCCATTGCTGCAACTGAACTGAGAAGGTGACATTCAAATGTATAAGCTCTGTCCCAAGTAACACTTTCTTATGGAGACAGTGGAGCATAATTTTATCAAGAGCAATTTAGGTATAGAAAGGGAGTCCTCCAGCAAGCATCTCTCAGCTGGCCTGTGAGCAGCGAGCCTTCTGGCAGGAGGCAGTGGTTGGAGTGCAGGCAAGGTGCCAGGAGCTTGTGAGGTCTCAAGAAAAAGGGAAATGAAGTGATTTTCTCAGTGCCACAGACTGCTGTGGCAGTGAGCAATCATTTCATTTCCGTGTGTCTTTTCATAGTGAGGCAGAAAGATTTGTTAGTTTCTCAAGCCAAAACATTTTCATAGTAAAATGTCTAGTAAAATGTCACATAATTTTGACAGGATTTGGATTCTGGGAGTTACTTTCCAGAGGGCCTTACAAAAGGCAGACTCAGTGTCTTCCCAGGGAAAGCTCTTACTGGGGAAACAATAAATTTCCTGTGCAGGGACATATCCTGAGAAGTGGATTTAGTTTTCCCTTTGTTTGTGACATCTAATCTACAAAGAGAAGGAGAATTTTCCATCTGCTCATATTTAAATGTTCCTTCACCTGAATTAATCCCATTGGCCCCTTCTCAGGACTGCCCTCTGATTTGGACACCTGGTAAGCAAAATCCTCTCCACATAAAAAGAGTTTGTTTGAACTCCTCACAAGGTGCCTTGCATTGATTCTCTCTTGGAATGTGAGCCAGGCAGTGCTTTTAGCCCCAGTTTACACCTGGACAATTGGTGCATCAGGTGATTAAGGAACTTGACTAAGGCCATATGATGAATCTGTGGCAGAGCAGACACTAGCTTTCAAAATTCAGATCACTGCCCTAATTTCTGGCCACCTTTCCTTCTTCATAGCCTCAGCCATCGCTGCTTTTTCCTCCTGTATAACGACTGGATTAACTTGTCAGATAAATGTCCACTCAAGTAGCAGTTAATTTCAAGTGAGGAGTCCAGGATATGGCACTTATACTATTAAAAGTTTGTAGGCAAAATTCCTGGGAAATTTTGCACTCTTTTCATTCCTACAGGACTACTCAAAAACCCTTCTCCTTCAAAGGACAGCAACATCTACCCTTGTGTGAGACAAAACCACCCCCTCAAGTCCTTGGTGAGGTGGAGGAGCTATTGCAGCAGCCATGGCTTAGGTTGCTCCCACAGCCTAGGTTTAGGGTTAGTAACAACCCATGAGCTGGTGCATTCATGATAGGAGTGCTCTTCATTATATCATTTGCTAGACATCACCCTTAAGAGTTCACATATTAGCTGTAATAACTGCACCTCACACTCCCCTGCAAATTACAAACATTTGTCTGAGGTTAAAAAAAATGAATCCCAGGGTGTCTATACAAAGACTTTTATGCATCCCTTGAATGAAGAGTGGTGCATCATGTTGTCATTAGTTTTATTTGTCATATCAAGTGCACAATGACAGCCCAAGCAAATTCTTACCTATTAGCTAGGAACATGGTTACTTCTGCAGTGTTTTATAAACCTTTTTGGCAATGGTACAAAACACAGCTAAGTTATCGAGGCACATTCCCTGCAGCTGTTGTAATCTTTACAAACTGATTTCTTATTTCACCAAAGGAATAAAAACAATGACATGCATAATAATAACAACAATGAAGATGATGACTTACTTATTACATTTTCATCAGAGGATCTCTAAGCAATTTATAAACTATAGCTAAGCTTCAAAATAAATAATCCTGCAAGACATATAAGTATTATACTGTATTTTGCATGGTCCCATTAGGCCACACAAAAGATATAACAAATCCTAACTTATGGACTACTTTAGCTTTAAACTTTCTTTTATCATACAGTTAAAACTTGAAATATTCTTCCCCCAGTGCTTCTCACTATTAAGATTTCTTGAGATATTTTTTGAAAGTCTAAAGATGAGTCATAAAGCATGAAAATATGTAAGAAAGCTCCTTAACGTTTCTTATGTTTGCTTCAACATATCTACCTCAAGGTGTGAAAAATGGGATTTTTCTTATTTTTGGAACACTGGCACTGTGCTAAAGAAAAGCAACAAAGTGCTTGAAGCCATGTGTAGACAGCTCTTCTTATCCATAAACACTTTTATGTAGAACTATCAGAAAGTTTGCATTTTTACAAAAATCTGAAGAAGGTTCCTGTTTTCACTTTGGACAAAATTTTAAACTAAAACAGAAGACTTCCATAATTATTTTTTGTTTTAGTACTAGCTCTGTTTAAATTATTAGATAGGATAATATTTCTCTTCACCATTTATTTGCAGTTTGTTTTTCCTTCATTGTTACTTTAAGTGCTGATCACACACCAACCTACATATGTAATTATGTCCCGTACTAATCAAAGACATGCTATTCATCTTGAATACTTAAGAATATAGCTTGCATTATATGCAAAACTACCTGTAGGATCCAGATCATTAGTTTTCTTTTTGGATATTTTGGGTATTGCATACGTTATGAGAGAGAATAACAAGCCCTCAAAACCTTTAAAATATGAAAAAGTCTTTGCACAAAAGAGACCCCCTTTCTACCAATCATTCTAATAAAAAGTAGCAATTGCTATAAAGCCACAGACAGTAAGTGTGCTTCACCAATTTAAACTAATAATTACATATTTTCCTTTAAATGACTTGTCCAAGGTCACGCTGCAAATCAATGGCAGATTCAATAATTTAACCCAAGAGCTCTGAAACCCAATATCCTGCTCTCACCACTAGAAAACCACTGCACAACTGGCTTCCAATCTGAGAATGATACATGATGTAAAGAGAAAAGCTGTACTTTTCAGGTTTTCTCCCTGTGTACTGCTTATTTATATAGAATTTCTGTTTTTCTTGGTCTAGGATAGTAAATACTTAGACACATTTTTTTGTAAAAAAGTCTTGAGATGTTGTCAGAAGCTGCTGGGTCTCTCAGCTAAAAATGACAACTGGAAAATTAACAAGTTCTGCCATTAAGAAAATGTCTCATTTTTTTAATACTTTTTTTTTCCAATCTGCTGGCAATATCTTGCCATTAAATTGGATATAGATTTATGTTTATTTTTTTAAAGACTTCGACATTTTTATATTTAAAAGTGTTTTGTTTTTTTTTCCTGTTCCTAGATTTTCTCATCATGAATTGCAATAGAATCAATAAAACCGAGGAGCTCTAATTTAATTTTCCCCTTTTACTCCATTCCATATGTTCCAAAAGTAGAGATTTGTCCAAAGGAAAGGTGGCAAAAAAATAAATAAATCTGTAATTCAGTTTCTTTGTGATTTCTTAAAACAAAATGTGAATGTAAAACTGAAGCACCAACCTCTGGATTTGTCATTAGAATTTTAAAAGAAAAAGGAAAATTTCCGTGCAGCGTTCATTAATGCGTAGAATGGAAAAACACTACATTCATTCCCTCAGGACCCCTTGAAGCAACAAGGGGGAGAAGGGGCCCCTGCACCAGCAGTGGGAGGTCAGGACCTGCCCTGCAGTGGTTTTGGGTGTGCAGAACTGTACAGAGGTGCATTCTGTTGATACAGTTCCTCCCACTGAGCTGGGGGACTGTCACCTCCTTCCACACCACTGAGACCGATTGGAGATGTGGTGCTGATTTTGCTGCATGTTCTGCAAGCTCCAAACCCAGACCATGGGCTTATCTTCAGATCCCTCTTCTAGGTGTGTAGTGCAAGGCTGTCATCAATTTTCCTGCCATCTCAACTCCAGCAACAGCCTCCTACTGCAGCTGTTCCTTGAGTCCACCCGCCTGGAACCTACCAGCTAGTTTTTCCATCCTGACCTCAAGCAGCAAGTTTTCCCTGCCCTTCAGAGAGTATGCGTGCAGGGAACCATAATTAGAATAGATTTTATTGTCAGGCAGGAAAAGGCCCCACTCAATTCTCCTAATGCAGGGTCCCTGATGGCCCTGGACAGTAACAAGGTTACAAGGACACTTTGAAGAGATCAGCTAGAAGTGGGTAGCTTGGTGCTGTGCTTTGATGGTACTCATTCATGGGGTCCCTTTTCCAATCATCAGCCTCAGGATAGTCAAAGTCTGAGACTGGCTTCAACTGCAGATGAGGAAAAGCTTTTTGTAACTTTGGTACCTTTCACCACATTACTGACACTAAACCTAACACCTGTGAGGTACCAGTTAGCTGGGTCAGTGTTATCAGTTTCATAACCAAAGGAAAAATCCTCCCCGCTATGTCTTTTGGGATGATCTGCTTTCATGAACTTAAGAAGGTCTCAGGAGAAGGAGTTATGTGGCCTCCTGAGACCTTCTGGTGCAGAAAATCACAAGGGACAGATAAAGAAAGCCTGAAGGGAGTAGTTGGTGAGGTACAAACAACACTGATGGATCAGCATCACATGTGCTCCTGAAGCAAGGAACCTGGGCTCTGCAGAAGTTCAGCTTGCTGATGTTGCAATGAAAGCAAAGTCTAACTACACATAGAGACTGGATAATGTGAGCAATGGTAGCCTGGGCAGGTCAGATCATCTAGTACCTTGAGGGGAAGGAGGGTGCCTTCCTGGCCTCTTCAGGTGAAATAAGAAAGGTAGTATGATGCCTGTGGTTTGGAAGGATGCAACAAAGAGCGATGACTGACCATGCTTCTCCAATAGGATTACTTATTGTTGGCATTTACCCTTGGACATCTGCTGCTGATCTGATTCTAAGAAGGCAATGAACACACAGGCCTCAAATCACCGGTCATTTCTTAAACTCTTGGCTGCAATGAAAATTATCGCACCAGAGATAAATGGGTAGCCTAGCTCAGGAGCAGGTACAGGACAGCAGAAGAGCTGCAGCTAGCTTATGCAGGTTGTATTGAGCAGACATTTTCTCCTGGTCTTAGGATCTTCATTTATTTTATGGAAATTTCCCACTGCTTGTTCTGTATGAGGCAAGAACAATGATTTCTTCACACCGAGCAGGAGTGGGTAAGCTTGCTTGGCTGCTGAGTCATGAGCCGGCAGTAAGCCATCAGAGGAAGGGATCCCTCAGTCCTTGATTATTAAAGATGACCTTCAGGGCTTGCCCATGCCAGATACACTGGAGGACTGTGAAGAAATCCAATGCAGATCTGGTGAACACTGCACAATTTTCGGTCTTCTGTAACTAGATACATGTCCTGAAAGACAGAGCAGATTGCTCCTGTTGTCAGCCAGCACTGACTACATTAACATTAAACATTATTTGCTCCTTCTAGTATCGTCCCACTCTTCCAGTTAGAATGGCCATGTCAGTGCACTACACTATGTTTTCTGCAGAGCATTAATAAATTACAGTAGGGTCATTTGAGATTCCAGATAAGTAGTGGAGAGCAGCCAGGCTCTGGGCACAACTCTCTGCCAATGCATATATTCTGTTGGTTTTCAGAGTAGTAGTAGGAAGTCTGGGAAGCAGGGTAGAATTCTGGTCCTTCATCTGAGACTTGTGTGAATGTAGATTTGCTATCATAAGTAGCATGATAAGGACTGTTCTTTCTCTGTCTGGCTGTAGGATTTAAAATAGACAGTTATTGTTATCCCAGACTTCTAAAACTCATAAGGCCAAATCTTGTTCTTGGTTATGTGTATATATTTATCACTGATGGTAGAATAGCCTGAGGTCTGAAAGGAAGCTGTGAGAAAAAGGTTGGATGTAAAGATATAGTCAAACCACAGCATTCAGAATCAAGACCTTGCTCCCTTTTTATTCTGCTTTTTCACAAAAAAAAAAAAAAAAGCTGCAGCCATGAATGAAATTACACCTGTGTGGAAATCCTGGCTGGGAGTGGAAGATCAGATTCCTGGGTTGAACTTCATGGTTTCAAAGTTTGAGCATTCTTTGATCTGGGCTGTCTGAAGAGCCCAGACTGACATCGTGATCTAGTGTTTAATCTTTGCCCCTAGGATATCTGAAGCTGAAATCCTCTTCAGGCTCATTTCGTGTTTGAAATAAAATCAGATATGTTTATTCCATAAAGTAGAATGGACAACTCTGAAACTTAAACAAACCTATGGCCCCTGTATAAGTTCTCTAACATGCTACACATTATGAGAGGAAGCACCAGCAGCTTTCCTCCCATAGCAATGTGTCCAGCTCATGTCAGGTGTGCAGAACAGTTCACCCCAGGAGCACATAGTTTAAACTTAATCAGAAATATAACACCAAGGACAAATTAGCTGAAGTGTCACTAGTTGTGGCCTCCTGTGATATCAGTATGAGACATCACCTGATAAGAGGCTGCTTTGCAACCTGATCATGCTTTTCTCTTTATCGTGTGTCTAGGTGATGCTTGGAGAACATGAATCTGTTAACAGACAATTTACTTACGCCTGTCCATGTCCAACTGCAGGCTTCTCTTTTTCACTGTGAATTATTGCAGCATCAAAAGTGCCACCTCTTCCTTCTTGGGAAAAAGCCAGCACAGAGTAAGTAGCCAGCAAATCTGTCTGTGCTCCATCAATCTTCCTTGTAAGAACAGTGCCCTAAAATACATGAGAATTGGGAGATGAATGCCTGAAAGTGGGATGCAAGCCTCTTAGCTCCACTTTGGGAATGTCTTTCCTTAATTGTTTGTAATTACACCACATTTTCCATCACAAGAGATGAAAAGCTTGTCCACACCCCTGAAGCACTTCCCTTCTGTAATGGATTTGGAAAGCAATGGCCAGACAATTAGTTAAGTCTGGAAATAACTTCAGAGTTAAGAACTAAACTTAATCAAGGATGGTGAGGATAGATGTGGACTGCTAAAAACATGAGCTATGCAATGTCTGTGGTTCACACCTGCTCATCTTATCTTGGCATTACCATTTGGCTGGCTATTTTGGAAAACTGCAGACAAGGTTTGATGAAAATATTGACCCTAATAATGGGAGAGAAGTTTTGAAGCTAGCAGCTTTGAAGTGAAACGTTTCATGTTACTGTTTCAATGGAGTTCAGCTGCCAGCAGCTGCTCAGACTCAAGGTTGCAGCATGGTGGGGCATTAGCTTATCTTGCAATTTTTTTTCTTTTAACTCTGATGCAAAATCACACTTATAAAATAAGCAGACAAAAAATTGCTTTGGTCAGACTTTGTGTT
Source organism: Apus apus (assembly GCF_020740795.1). Taxonomy (NCBI): domain Eukaryota; kingdom Metazoa; phylum Chordata; class Aves; order Apodiformes; family Apodidae; genus Apus; species Apus apus. The sequence goes on along the minus strand of NC_067285.1, from coordinate 18,374,963 downwards.
CCAGCAGGGTGGCATGTTGGAACTGTAGTGAAAGGTGATTGTTACTGTTTATTTAATAAAAGAAGCCAAGCTCTAACCACAGATTAAGATAAACTACAACCCTTAGCTTTTAGATTTATTGTTTTTGGGGAGAAAAACATAGCTTTTCCCAAGCTTATTTTTGCTCCTGACACTGCATTCTTTCAAAATATGTCTTTGAAGAGGAGACTTCTCTCAGTCATTCTTTGGGATGCATGTGAGCTATGCTGAGCATGATCTTTTCCTAATGATCTGGATCCCAGTTATAAGGGGGTCCCATTCATTTCTGAGAGAGAAATCTGCCCTTCTACAGCTCCAGAATATGTCTCTCAGATCTGGACAGGTCTCTGCTCATCTGACTGAAACAAACATTTCCCATGTATACTGAAAGGGAGCAGCTCTCTGGTAGAAATTGTGCCAATGACTATCTGGTTAGCTGGTATAGACATCTCATTCAGTGCAACAGATGGGCTCAGCCCCCTGCCATAAGTACCTTGCTATGCTGCAACTAGAATTTTAATTACAGCATTTTTTAGCTCTCTCTTCTGTAGAAACAGCAACCCATATATAAACCTAGCTACACAAACAGGGCTTGCTATGAGATCCCAAAGGCTTCCAGGCAGGATGCCAAGGAAAGGGTAGGAAGCTGAGGAGCTCTCGCAGAGGATACCCTGTTAAGCTCATTTTAACCTAAAGTATTGCTTGCTGTTGAAAATTTATCATAAACTCTTCTAAAAAAAAAAACACCACAGTAACGATATAACCTACCTGGAGAAGAGAAGATCTGTCAGAAAAGCAGGGTTAATCACCAATAGACCTTGAGGACTCCCTCCTTAGCCAATTTATGTCCCTCTCATTTCACCCTCCTGTTACAAAGCCAATGGCAACTTCTTAAGCCTAATTAGCTCAACAAATATTTCATTTGGCACAAGTCAGCTGTGCTGCAGTAGAGAGCTGTTGATTTACTTGAGCTGAGAAACTGGTTGTGTGAGTTACTATTCCCTAGGACTGATTAAATTGTGTTTCAAGGAGTGTTTGTTTGTTTGCTGCTTGTGCATTTGTGTGTTTGGTTTTCTGTTTGTTTTGTTTGTTGTTTGGTTTGTTTTTTCCCCCCTCTTTCAATAAGGCTGGGAAGTTAATTCTGAAAACAACCCAATCTTTCTACTTTATTTGGAACTCGTGCTCTGTAGAAATCCTTATAACTTTATTTTCTACTAGGGGGAGAGCAGAAGCACTTGCATCTGTTATAATTCCTTACAAATTACCTTTACTTTGACCCAAGGAATTGGCATCTATAAGGAAGTATTTTTTGAGATCAGCAACATTCAGTTATTTATGCCTTAACATGAGCTGGTACTTCACCTGCTGCTATGTTCTTTTTGACAGTTTTTTTGCTGTTCTGAAACCAATGTATGAGGGAAAATTTTTGTTTGTGTCTGCCTAGCCTTGCCTGTAAGATTCTGAGCAAGAAAGTCTAGATGAAGTAGATTTGAAGCAAAGGAGCTGTTCTTTATGGCTGGATCCTGCTTCTTCTGTGCTAATTGGTACAGAATGGGAGTTAATGTGGATGCTAATGTACAAGAAAAAGAGCTGAGTGTACTCAAACCCACACAATATCATGCTAATTATTTCACATAAAACAGAGCATAAGAAACCTTGGCACATTCAGTTCAGTCAATAGGAATAATTTGTTACAGTATAGGAAAGAAAACACTTGCCAAATTTGAGTCCTGGTTTGCGCAGGAGTGACTTCATTGATTAAATACTATTGTGTCTGTGCATGAGCTGAAATGGAGCTGTTGTTCATAACTCTGTGGTCATCACTGCTAAACCGAAGTACATCCTTGAAATTGCAAGCTGTGGGGTGCTTCACAAAGCAATTGTGCCTCATGCAAAATTAAAACCTTCTCTCAAGTATAGGCTGAAGACTGTGACAGCAGGGTCTCCTCAAAGGGGTCCAGAATTTTGTGCCTCTGGTCACAAAAGGAATACTGAATAAATAATTTTCTTGGGCTCCCTGACTCTTCTGCTCTGAGACACCCATGAAGTACTGAGCAAAACATGATGTAAAATGGCCACCCAAAATATAGGACCCTACTGGGTGTTAAAAGCAGAGAGAAGATCAGCAATGGATGAAGCCACCTATTGCCCAGTTCTCACCGTCTACAAGGGCACACAAATCCTCATTCCCTGGGTGTGAGAGGAGTTGCACCACGGGAGGAAATTTCTCTGTGTGCAACCTCTGGCAAGATCCTCAGCCGAAAGCCCATTCCTCCTCTTGAGACTGTGTCTGGGTAAAGCCAGAAGAAGATTTTTTGTCAGCTTTTCGTTTCTTGCTTCTCATTCACCCAAACCTTCTTTCCCCAAAAAAACAAAACAAAATATTCACAAACTTCCACTGTGTATGTTCCAATTTCCCTCTCCTTTGCCTTAATAAGGAGAATCACATAAATCTCATGTTAGTGAAGTTCAGTCGACATATTCTCAAAATGTCCCTTCTCTTTTCTCTGCTCCTTGTGTGTAACTTGGTGCTTTTTCAGGATGGGAGGCAACAGAAGGATGGGACCAAGGCAATGTTTCACAGTAAAAATTCCAGTATTTATTTCTTGTGAAAGGAACAAGTATTTGCACCCATCAGCATATTAACCTCAAATTATTTCATTTTGGACTCCAAAACTGTGGAGGGAGCAATTGATTCTTGCTTTGCTGATGTACTCCAGTTTGTGTAACTCTTCCCAAGGCTGTGGATTGTTATGGTTGTAACTTTCATCCTCACCAGCTGATACTTTTCCCAGTGTCATGTTGATTTATTTGTCTTCGTTGGGATTCTGATAACATTTCACCAATAAATTAGTTTTAAATTAAACTTTATTTTGTGTCTTTTATGTTGGGCTCAGTGCCTACTCTGGAAAGGAAATTTCATTTCAGAGATACTTTATTTTTCTTTTTATCACCATCTTCAGCTGCAGACTCACCAGCTGCTACATTTATTTTACTTTAGGTGAAAGTTGTAAAAGCACTGCATAAATTATGAATAAAAATTTGCTGCTAGTGAGGATGAGCAATTGCAAGAAACATTTTAAATAGCCATATAGCAGAAGCAGTTGTGCATACAACTGAGTGCAGCCTAGCAAGGGAAGACTATTTTAACTGATACCTGACAACAGAATGAAACCCCACTGTGACTGTCACTCCGAGCCTTCCCATTTCCTTACTGCACAATTCCCTACAAACACTAGAAAGCAGCACCGAAACAGTCCAGATCAGAGCCTGAGCCCACTCTTAATTTGTTTTATCTGTTTATCTATTGAGCAACCTGGTCTAGTGGGAGTTGTCCCTGCCCATGTAGGGGGGTTGAAACTAGGTGATCTTTAAGGTCCCTTGCAACCCAAACCTTCCTATCATTCTATGATTCTGTTATTTGTTTGAGTGCATCAATGATGCCCCATGAGGAGGGAGTGCTCTCCCTGCAGGGCTCAGGCAGGGCTGGGTACACTGGCTCTCCCAGGTCCTCTTGGGGTGGGCCTAGTCAGAGGTCCCAGCAGGACTGTCCCCCCATTACCTGCCCCAGCAGCCTGCCCTCCCCGGCACAGTTCAGCCTCTGCTTTTCCTCCACTGACATGGCTGAACAGCTTTTAATGGTTAAGCTGACAGCAGTTTTTCACCTGCTGGGGGATCGAGGGGGAAGCAGAGTTGTGGCTGACACACAGCAATCCCAGAAAAAGTGTTTTCCTTTACATAAATCTAACAAAAAATGCGAGCAAAGCAAAGCTCTGCAGTGGTTTGTTACATCCCAGCCCCCACGGCAATATGGACCCCTGCAAGCATGGGCAGAGGGGAAGAAAAGTGATATGAGGCCAAATTCTGTTTTGATTGTGCCAGGCAAAGCTGTGTTCCTTTTTCCTCAGCACCACACTGGCAACATCCACACTTTTAGACAAGGCAGGAAATTCTTTCCCTCTGCAACTCACACACATGGTAGCAGGAGCTCCACCACTGCAGGGGCTGCTGGGTGCTTCAAGCATGCTCTGGAGGGACATAGTGGGACTGCCCAAGGCTGGGCAGCCTCTTTGCTCATGGGACACTCAACTGGCGAGTTGCACTGAGGTCTTTCCACTTCAGAAGTAATCTGAGGTGATGAGAGGAGGTGAAAAATGCACATTTGGCTTAACAGAATTAAAAAATGAAGGATTTTATTGTATAAAATAAAAAAGCACTGAGCACCATTTCTGCTGTAGTTTATTTTTGTAGCAGATACCATTCATTCTCCCCTTGCCCCATCTTTTCAGCGCATTGTAAGTAGTAATGATGTATAGTCTTCTTGATGAAGCACTTATCTGGGGCCCATTACTGTAATGACAGAGCCCTCCATACTCTTTTGAGATTTTAGTATCAGGATGACTGCCTTGCTTCAAGCTGTTTTTCATAAATCATCATTTTCTCATACACTTATAGGGAAAAAAAAGGGTCTTTTGGAAACCTGTGACCTATTTTATTGTGTGATTCCTCACTACTGGTCCAGCTGCCAGACCCAAAGCAGAGTCACATAAATGCATGGTTTGCTTCCAGGAGATTATTTTATATTATTACATTATTTTATAATCTCCTGGGTTTGAGTAGTCTTGCTTGCAAGCCTTTATAGTGCCTTGCTCAGTACTACAGCCTTGAATTCTGTGCAGATTGGAATTGCTGCCAGACCTGTGCACACAGAAACTGCTTAAATCACACATCCAGTCCTCAGATGCAGCTTCATCTTCCCAAAGGGGCAGCCTGAGGAACACCTTCCTTGGCCACCCTGTCCTCCAAAGCAGGAAGGTCAGCTGGGAGGTGTGCAGTCAAGGAAGGAGAGCCATACTCCTTCCCCAAGGGATGCTGGAAGGAAAACCTGGGAGGACACATATATCCCGCCTGCTCGGTGCCTTGCAGGCAGCACATCCCATCTCTGCCTCAGAGCAGAAAGAACATTAATGTATTTTCCTCTGTAACCTCTTATTATTTTTGGATAGGAAATCCAGAGGAATTCCTTACAGAAGCATGGAGAAAAAAAATCCCTCTTTGTCCCAGTCCCCAGGATAAACATTTCCAGCACCGGAAGAAAATTAAGGCTCCTGAGGTTCCCAACCCTTCCCGGCGTCCCAGCACCCATGTGCAGGACACCCCATGCAGCCCTCCTAGTGGTGGCATTTCCCAGATCAGGTTTTACCCTTGTGTCCAGACTGCTTCTCATAATCTTGGCTGCATGTGCCACCTCCCTGACATTTGGGAATTCTTGACTCCCCTCTTTTCTGTCACACCCCCGCCGCATGGAAGGGCCATGTCCCAGGGGCCCAGGGTCACCTCCCTGCTGCCAGCCCCATGTGGTGGAGCTGCCTCTCGCCCACCTCCCTCCTGCCGTGGGGCAAGAGCTTCCTCCCACGCTTTCCGCTGGGCAGTGTTTTCCTAGCAGATAATGCAAAGAAATCTGTTTGCATCCCCCACTGGCTTCAGCAACTCTGGGATTTCTCTCTCTGTCACAGGAGTTGTGCAACTCCAAATTTCCCTGATGTTTTATGTCTCCTGTTTTCCTCTCCTATCTGGCAATCGTAGCAGATCTCAGCACCAGGCAAGTTTGCTGCCTGGTAAGGGCCATTGTCAGGGTCCTTCTGCTTTGGGATCAGCTGAGAACCTGCCTGTTCCAGTGACCACTCTCTTTCCCAGGCATTGGGTCATTCCTGTATTAGATTTTTGTTAAATCTTCAGGCATGTCTGATGAGTTTTGGTTGGTCTGATGGTTTTAGTTGTTAGTTATTTTAAGATTTAGGGAGATCTTTTTTCTTTTGGCAAATGAACTCATCCCATTGTACAATATTTATGAATTTGGGATAAACACAAAACATGGTTTTCTTTAAGGAAAAAATGAGTTTTTAAATGTTAAACAATATTAGTTTTCAACTCTTTCTAAACAGAAGCATTCTTTTGCTTCTGAATTACATTCTCATCTATAGATTGGCATCAGTCATAAAAAGATTTTTCAAAAGCTTACATAAAACTACCCAAACAATCCATTTTTGGTTTCAGTTAGAGATTTTGTGATTACTTTCTTTTTTCCTTTTTTTTTGGTCAGTTCCTTGCCAGAACACAAGCAACCCCTTGGTGCTTGGATTTGCAAATCACTGTGATGTGAAGAGCTGTTCCCCCTCTCTGCCACAGCAGCTTTCTTAGCCTTGTCATCCATTTAATTAACTCTTCCATAGCATGCAGCAACAGAACAGCCTTCGTGATTGCATTGGCCTGCAAAGGTCCTTCCAAGGACACAGCTGTCCTCACTGAAGCTGTTGTCAGCCACAGTTCCTGGGAAAAGAACTCATTAAATTTCTTCTCCTGGGCTAATCCAGTGGGACTTTTTTTTTTTTTTGGTGTTTTGTTTTGTTTTGTTTTGTTTTCAGCTGATGTGCCTCTTACAACTTTTTAATGTTTCTTTTTTTTATTCTGCCTTTTTTTGTCTGGCTCTGTGCCAAGATTTTACTGCTGATGAGGATGACCAGAGCTGCACCAAACAGATAATAAAGACACATGAATCAAATCTGTTACTGGCTTTTCAACTTGGGGACCACTACAAAATTTCCAAAGGAAGCATGTACGCCTATGTAGCAAAATTGAGGTTCCTGCAATAGGTTAATTCTTAGTTACCTTTTTGCACCCCTTTGAAGCTGTGTTTCTCTAAGTCTCTTACAGATTTCTAGGCCACAGCTTGAAACTATTTGTTTAATGTACAGCTTTAGTGTTGGAACCAAGGGTCATATTTGAATGAAGGGCACACCAGATCCCACTACTTCAGTATTGTTAAGAGCTCTGTCACCTCAAGTTCTTCAGCAATGCATCTTAAATATACTTTGGATCAGCAGTGCTGAGGGAAGCCTTTTATGCACCAAATAAAAATACAAAATCTTAACAGAGTGGGTCAAGTAATGTCTTCTTCATACATTCAGCCCTCTCTGAATCAATTAAAGTAAAGCCTTACAGCCAATGGGATTAACATGTGCAAATTCACTCTAGAGGACACCAAACAATTGGATGAGCTTTTGTTGAAGTCACAGTATTCCCTGGCTGCAAATAGTTACAAATTTTTTAATTGCAAACTAATTTATTCAGCTATAGCCTGTGTGCAAAGTCTCAATGAATTTTGACTAGATGGCACATTTTCATGGTCTACATTATTTCATTGTTGAGATGTTTCAAACAAAGGAACAACTGAAACAGATTTCTTAAAGGACTAAGTTTCTAATTAATTGCAAGTCACAAACTAACAAATTACCGGACCATGCCTCTTGTACCCAGAGGAATAAGTGCTGCCAATTTGAGGAGGAGGCTGTATTTTTCAAATGTAACAAAAGAACTGAATTCCTGTTTTCAGTGCAAAACGGAACTGTGCTTTAACTGGGAAATCCAAAATTATGTCTATATTAGAACAGTTCTAATTTAACTGTAAAATTGAATTATCTGCTGATGATACCCTCCCATTTGATTCCCTTGCAGAGATTTCCATCATTTCCCCAATACTATCTTTGGCCATCACCTGGAGGCATCTGTTCTAATGACTGCTGCCACTTCTCCTCTTCAGTAGTTTCCTGATGCCCTTAGTTTTTGGCAGATTTACAGCATTCAAGACAGGAAAGCAGCCAGTGCACCTCAACTCAGTGTCACTTGCAGACCAGTGCAGTGATAGGGCAAAACACATCATAGCCTCACAGGAAATAGCTGGGCCCCCACAAAACTTTGCTTGTTCTAACACCAGATGTGTTAGATCTGTGTTATGAAAACAAAAGGTTGCACTGAAATAAATTAGTAGCAAAATTCCAGCTCTGAAATTTAATAATAACAGTAATAACAATAACAATAACAATAACAACAACAACAACAACAACAATAATAATAATAATAATAATAATAATAATAATAATACTGTTATTTAAGCACTGACAGAGTTACTGCATTATAGTATCAGAGATTACACACCTACTTCTTCAGCTACTAAGCTTCAGAGTTGCAGGAATCTCAGGCAGGGAAGGGTCTCCAGAGAGAGGAGAAGTGTCCTGTATTTTCTCATTTGAAAGAAGGCATTTGCCTACCCTGGACCTAAGCCTCTCCAGTGGAGACTGGACAGTTTTCTGCTCTGCTGCCCAGATGGATGGAAATTTTTTTCCTGGGCTTTAGCATAAACAGCCTTTTGTTACAATATTAGCTGATTTCTCCTTGTCCATACTTTCAACCAGAACAACTGCTCGCTATCATCTTTATTAGACTTTTGTTTTCCTATTTGGGAATCAGAATCTTGCCTCACCTTCATCTTCTCTAAGCTAAACAATCTCTGGATGAAACAAATGCAATTCTTTCTACCTCATTGGATGTGTCTTCCAAATTTCTGATCATACAGCAAAGTACAGAGCAGAAAAATTGCCTCCTTTCTCTCATATGTGATGCTTTCCTATATATAACTTAGGTACTTACATTTTTTGGAAGGGCACTGCACTGTCTACATAAATCCAGTCTGTCATTTTTTACATCCCTCAAATTTTCTTCTGCCATCTCATTGCTTACAAATGTCCTCCAGCTTTATAGTTAGGGATATGATTCCTCCTTCCTGAAAGTAGCACTTTATCCTGGCAGTTATTTAATCAGGTTGGCTGTGGACCATCTTTCCAGATAATTTCTTCTCTTTGATGTTCAGACTGTGATTCTCTTGTAGCATCTCCAAGTTTAATGGTAACCACAGATTTCATCATCTGCATCATTAGTGAAAAGAATGGAAGCAGGCCCAGAAACGATCCCACAGGAATCCCACTTGAACAACTTCCTATTTGATAGGAACAGTTGATAACTGCGTTTTTGGAGTGAAGTTCACCCAGTTGTGCACCCGTCATGTTGTGATTACATTTTAGTTCATACCTAATGTGACTATGTCAGGAGGCTAAGATAAATCACATCCACTTGCTCTTCATTACTCACTAAGCCAGCCACTCTGTTAGAAAGGGAAATTAGAATAGTTTGACATGGTCTGTTCTTGACAAGCTCAAGTGGACTGCTTTTTATCACCATACCATCTTCTAGGTATTTAAAAACTGATTGTTTAATAACCTTAACCAGATTTTTTTAAAATCAGGGTCAGTGGTTTATAGCTTCCTGGGGTCTCATTATCCTTTTTAAAGATTAACAATATATTCACCCTGCACCTGTACTGTAAAGCCCCTCCTGTTCTATATGACTCCTTTATAATAATTCTTCTACAAAAATTGTTAGCAATTCACAGATTACTTAATCTTATTCCTTGAATAAATTCAGGGGAACTTTATGAGGCACTGCTGACTTGTATGCAGTTGACTCATCCAAGTATTCTTTAACTAGCTCTTTTCCTGTTTTGGCCCACAGTACTCCCTAATTTTAAAAATAATTTAATTAGCTGGTCACAAACAGCTTTTTCTTTTTTTTTAATTAGGGCTGGATCAAGAGACATGCCAGGTTTCTCTGCATCATTTGTTATTTGCTCTTTCTTCCTGTTTAGCATGGATTGAGACTTTCCTTTTTCTTCCTTTAATTAAAATAGAACTTTTCCCAGTTACATGTATGTCCTTTCCTAGTTGAAATACCTTCTGCACTGTAGCAGCCCTGCTTCTGTACACAATTGTTTGTCTTATTCCCTTATACTCTCTTATTCTTAGCTATGTATTTGCATTATTCCTTTCTGTAGTATCCACTTTTTAAAAATCCTCAGAAAGCTACTGATGCAGCTGGAATCATACCTCTGTGTTCCTGGTGTTCTTCTGCATAGGGGTAGCTTGCTCTAATGTTCTTAACACATATCTTTTAGGATCTGCTTGGTCTTCTACTCCTGCTGACAACCTTAGTTATCTACTTGGGAGATTTTAGTTACCCTATTTTTATTTTTGTATTTTTTTTTTTTTTTCTACATAGTTTTGGGTAACTAAAATCTCCTATTACCACCACATCTCATTGTTTGGATATCTTGTACAAATGCTCATAAAAGCTCCTTCGACTTCCTATTAGTGATTGGATGGCCCATAATAGATCTCTGTGCTAAGCTTCCCTGAGGTTGGCTATGTCACAGCATCTGAACAAAGACTTTCAGTTCTTTCTGTTCCCTTGGCTCCCTATGTTTGCCTGCAGTGGTCAACACATTGCTTCTGTATTTACATTTTTGTCTACTTTATAACTGATGTTTCTGGTTCTCAGGCTGCAGCTAAAGACAATACATTCTTCAGTTAGCTGAAGGGCTTCTGGAACTGGGCTTCTCTGAGTGTGCTTAAGAGGCCACTGTCAGATTATTTAATAGTTTGAGATAATTTAATCCCAGTTTGCAATAATCTCACCCACAAGCATTCCTCCAAAACTCTGTGGGGCTGTTTTGGATCAACATGCAGTTCAGCCTGATGAAATTGGTCTCAATTTGGCCTAATACCTTTTTGAAACTGTAACAAGATGCACAGACTCTTAGAATGGGATGTAACACAGCTGTTGGCAAAACCAAAGAGCAATCCACCCCAAAGTGTAGCAGTCTTACCTTAAAGAAAAATACCCAGAGACATCATGATAGGTGAAGATTTTATACCCACCATTATACACTTCTCCTGATGTTCTGCTGGTACATTAGCTCTTTTTGATCTCAGAGAGAAATCATGACTCCCCCATCTCCACCAGCCCCCTTGAGTTGTCACCACCTATGGAGAAATTAAATTCCTCCTCAGCAGGACACCAGCATGACTGCGGAAGTACCCTTATACTCTTCAAGTTGTAGACATGCTTGTGCAAGAAGGTTTTATTAGGGCTTGCTCTTTTTCTTGCTGAACTTGGAGCCCCCATGACATAATCAGTGCAGGGTCAAACCAGGGGGAATAGAGTTAAGCATATGCAGAAGCCCTTGAAGGGCTGAAGCCAAGACTGCAGCTCTTTTTTGGCCTGGTGCGTCATTTGTGATCCATCCCATTGTTCTGAGCTTAATGCTTGTTCATTTCCTCTTTGCTTGTGTTTTCATACGTTATTATTTTTAATTGTGCCTTTTTTATTTTGAAGAAACGGTAAAAATAAACTCCCTTGGGCCAAAGAATGTGGATCAAAACAATCAGGCCAAGGGACTGCTTTTAGTCTCAGCACTGATTCTAATAAAAACATGAATTTCAAGGTGAACACTTCGCCTAGAAGTTTTTTATTAAATCTGTAGTCCTGCTGTGACTTCTGCAAATGCAAATGCTCCTGTCAGGAATTCGGGAAGACCATTATTTTAGAGAGAAGTAGGATACTTTTCAGAGGCTAGCTAAGACATTCAAGGAGTCTTCCTCATTGTGCAACTAACCTCCAACATCCTAAAAACCCTGTAAACCTTTAATTTTACATCATGAAACTGCACTTAATCAGTTCAATTGAAGCTTATGCATAAATGTGGGTTCTTCTGTTTTGCCACATGTCATATCACTGTAGTAGAAGTGAAGTTTATGCTGGGAAGGGACTAGAAGTGCTGGAGGAATTAGGGAAGACTCTTGTTTTCATAATGAAGAGAGAAGAGCAGTAGCATAAAGACAATTTCCTCAGATTCCTCTCTTCCTTTCTTAAGGGAGAACTTGAGAGAAATGCTGTAGCGGAACAGACAAGGTGGTGCGCAAACTGAAGCTGTGGTTAAGAGGCTGAAATGCAGTCTCTTTGTAAAGCAGCTGCATTTACTTAACAGTCAGACTGAAAATTAGGAGAATTAATAGGTATTTAAACAATGACAGGGCCCTTCAATACAAAATTGGAAGGGCCATGCAAATTATACTTTGGTTATTGCAGTTCCACTGAGAGTGCAAAAAATGTGCAAAAAAAGGTCTGATGTGACCTTCCTTGAGCAGCTGCAAAACTTATTTGAAAGCTACTGTTTGGGACAACATGACAACAAAAACAACAGTCCCATAGCCACTCTCTCAACTCCCACCCCTCAACACACACACTCGGGGATAAAGAGAACAAAGATCATGGGTCAAGACAAAGGACAAGGAGGGTTCTTCACCGATTAAGGTCCCTGGCAAAACAGACTCAACTTGGGGAAAAAACGATAATTTAATTTCACACTAACCAAACACGCACAGGACACAGACAACACAAAGAGCAGGGCTTGCAAATGTTACCTCACCTCTCCTTTCTTCCCGGGTCCAAACTACTCGGTTCTCCGTTTCTCTCCCTCCTTCCCCCCAGCGGCACATGCGGATGGGGTCTAGAGTCAGTTCACAGGCTGGTGGTTCTTGCCACCCCATCTTCCTCAGGAAGAAGGATTCCTTACAGTCCTTCCCTGCTTCCCCATGGGACCCCTCCCATGGGAGACAGTCCTCCATGAACCTGTCCTTCATAAGTCCTTCCCACAACATCCGGAGCAAGCTGCTCCAGTGTGGGCTTCTCACAGGGTGATGGGCTTCTTTGGGAACAGTCATGTCCCCTGGCATTGGGGGAGGTGGCTGCGCAATCAGAGTCCACAGGCAGCAAATCCACTGGCCACAAAATCCAGGTCCACTGGCCAAGTTCACCCCTCCTGATGCCTTCAGGGAATGTTCCACCATGTTCTTCCTTGAGTGCAGGGGGACATCTGCCATCTCACCATAGGTTGCAGGGAAACTTCTGCTTCAGCACCTTCTTCCCCTTTTTCCTCACCAACCACCAGCACCACTCTTCTCCTTTAGGTGGTTCTCTGCTCAGGTGTTTTATCATTTCTTTCATATGTTAATCACAAAGGCACATCTATTGTCCCTCTAATGGCTCTTTGGCTTCTCAGCTTCTTCCCATAGCCACTCCTGAGGCCCTTCCCCTACTACCAAAAAACCCACCAAACCAAACCAGAGCAGACCGACACAATTACTGACATGGACAAGCAAAACTTCCTTCAGCAGAGACTGAAAAAAGTTAGAAGAGTTTTAATTCTAGAGGAGATTAATAAGAAGGGACATGATAAATATATTAAGAGAGTGGGTGGGATAGATAAGAGAGAGAGGAGTTAATGTTGACATTGTCTTTAAAACAAGATTGCAAAGAGATTCAGTGAAACTCAGCAGCAGAAGCAAATGTAATAGTGATAAGGGGAAGCACTTTTTCACACAATATAGCAACTAGACACAGGAGCCCCTAGTTACAGGATGTTTTTGAGGTTAGGAGTTTATCAGGATTTATGTAAAGAGCATGAACACACCAAGTCATCACTGTGAATGCTAAGGAGAGCCAGGAACCAGAACAGCTTCCTGCAGTGGTGAGGAAGCACTATTTCTCTCCCAGAGGTGGTCCATTGTCCACCACATGAGGTCAGCTGCAGAACTGCTGCCCAGAGGGCCCTGCAGTGGAATGAGCTTCGGCAGCTTCTTTCACCAGCTTGGCTGAATCTGGATGGGTCGGTCTGGGCCTTGCTGTGTTCCTACTGCAAAGAGCTGGTGCTGGAGTGAGCCCCTAGCAGGGTCTGGGACTGCATGGGGCACAGGGAACATGGGCCATTCAGCTTGCAGCTTATGGTCATTCACAAAGCTGGCAAAAAAACTCATCTCTACACAGGCAGAGGACTGAAACACCAGTTGTTTTTTCTAGGAAACTTTATGTTTCTCTGAAATGAGAAACAAAATGGGCTTCCACTCCTTTCATAAAGGTTGCTGATGCAGGTGCTGATGCAGACACCTTCAGGCTGCATTAACTTTCCATGCTGAAGTGAAGCTGCTTGGGAGCCAGAACAGAGCTGTGCAGAAGCACAAATCTCTTGCTCCAGGGAAGACACACAATGGACTGTGAATTCTGGTAATCTGTGACCCATTTCCATGACATTGCCCTGGAGTTTGCTGTTGGGAAGCAATCCTTCACTCTGAAATCCCTTATCTTGAGGGATAATGTAATATTTATGATTTTTTTCCCTGTTTACAGCACATGCTGATAAGCAGCTCTGGGACCAAGGCGCTGCCACAGTCTATCCCTTTTTCTTCCTAAGAGCTGACTAATTAAAAAAATAAATCATTAGTTGAACTTTCAGTAACTGTTTTTAAAAATTCATGCAGTGTTGGAAAGGTCAATGTCCAAAGTAGTTTGGTATTCAGATTCCAGCAGGTCTGATGGCTACCCATTTTCCCCAGGGAAAAGCTAAGTGGGACACCTGAGGGGAGGAGGTTTTGGTCATTAATCCAAGAGTCAGCAGCTGGCCAAGTCCAGTGATCTTAACAGAAACAAAACATAGACCTAGTGTGTGGTTTCTTGAAGCCTGGGTTTGTTGCCTGGCCTGCCAGTCTGAAGAATTGCTTGCTTTTACAAGTTTAATAATAAAATGCGTGCTAAAGTCAGGGAATAGGCTGATGCTTTAGCCATCCAGCTGGGAGACCTAAGGATGCCTCACAGGAATTAGCTGGATAGGAGGATTTTGTTTGATTTTATGTGAAACTGATGAAAGATAATTACTTTTGGAGAAAGGTCACATGAAAAGCTAATGCAGGCAGTCATCTTCATTACTGCTGTGCCTTCTCCTGCTGTGTCTTCTCCATGTAGAAACACAGGTGGGGAAGGAAAGAGCTCTGATTCTGACTAATGATCAGTCAGAAGGCCTCCATGATGTGACAACGTGTTCCTGGATGTAGCATGATTGCTTTACAGGAATGTTTCTTTTCACTAATGAAGGAAATTCTATCACAGGATATGTATTGGCACCCTCACTCTCCTCTCCTGCTTCACTCATTTCATTGGAATTGCTCCTCTTTATATGGTGAAATGTAAGAGGAAAAGCAAGCTAAGCACATCAGAAGAAAAATGAATCATTGCTGGTATTAGGTTGTTATGTACAAAAATAGATGAGAAGCTGCAAAGGTATTGTGATTAATGGTCCAGCAGCTGTGCTCTTCTTGCTAAACTGTCATCTTAATTAATCTCATCTGTATTTTCCAGCACCACAGTGAAGTTAGAGTAACTCATTGTCTGCAGTTTAATAAAACTCTGGCTGCAGCAGCAGTCTGAGGACTGGTCCTCTGCCCACCATGAATAGGAGGCAATTTGAGTGAATTTAGTTACCTGTCTCTGGAGCTAAACTAACAGTTACCTTGTACCTGCTGTGGAGTCCAAGGTCTGAGACAGTATTGCTCAGGGAAACCCATCTGGACAGAGAACATTCTCCACCAGCCCCCAGGACACCCTACAGATCAGCATTTTCTGTTGCCCAGTGCCAGGCATTCAGCATAACCCACCTTCCCTGCAGTGATCAACAAGCAAGCAAATATGAAACCATGTTATTCCCTGATCATGCTAACTGATACAGCATGTTTTTCTATGGGTTTTCTGTATTTCATCTGTATAATGAAAACCAACTTAACTGTTTGCCGTAATCTCATATTTCCATGCATTGCCTGAAATGCCTCACAGAACCTCGTCTCGTCTCCAGTAGTCCCCTAACTCCCAAGGAGCCAAAAGCAGCACGTCACAGCCTGTCTTGAGCCTTTTGGTGCTTACTGTCTCTCTGGGATATGTTTGTTCCTTGCCAGCTGGCAATCAAATAAGACAGATAATTATGGCTCTCACCTTGCAGTCCTTCTCTCACTCGGAACAGTAACTGGGGTCTCTGTCCTCTACCCAGGCTCTGGTTTTCACTGCTTTATAGGAACTTCTTATCTTTGATATTTCTCCCACTTTATCAAATAGGACTGAAAGTGTCCAGTGAATTCAGAAATTGGAAGGGAGGGGGCAACTGAGAAGGGAGGGAACTAACGGACAGTGTATGCAGAGTGACAACTACGCAGCATGACTGGCTGAAAAAAATCATGTCTTCAGAAAAATACTACCCAAATATGTTGGTTTTGCGTGCACAGCTTTCCCCAGAGAGAGGATATGAGGGAAGAAACCTCACATGGGTTGGATGAGCCAGATGGATTCATGGGCAACTGGAAGATGTTCAGGTTCCCTCATAATGAAGACATGTGGAATTTGTGTTGAACTTTGGGCTTGTCAGTATGACATTTGTCATCAGTCCTAAATTGAATGTAAACACATACATTCAAGAAATGAACAAGCTACAACAGTTACTCATGGCATGTGAGCGAAATATTAATTTCTCTTTGAGAGCTCTTAATTAACAGAGTGTGCAGCAGAGCCTGTGTGGAATTGCTTAGATCTGAAATACTGTTAATTGGAGATTGATAAACACAAGAGGGTAAATCAGTGTCACTACCATCTGTAAGACAACCAGAACAGGAGATAAGGCTTGGATACTGATCAAATCTGTGAGAAAAGTCCCAAGGCTCTCCTGGAAAACTGTAATAAATAATGATAATAAAAAATTCTTGCAACTGCTTTCTTGCTGGTAATCCCTGCTAACTGTGATCCACTGATCATCTTTTGCTAAACTATGAGGTGTGGCTGGTGGCATTCCTGTGACCAAGGCATGGGTCAGCCACCATAATGCCTCTTCACTCTTACATAAAGAACCTGATTCCAAAACTCTACAAGCATGAAAATAAGGTTTATCTCAAAGATATCTGTTCAGAAACATTTTTTTTTTCTGTCTAGAAGAATCTGTAGTATTCAAATCATATGCTGATGACCATGATATAAATTCCTAGAAGATGATGTTGCTTCTATTTTGCTGGTAAAAGACCTGCTATTTTCCTTTCATGCATTTCAGTTCAGCACATCCATTTAAGAACAGGCTTGAATGTCTGACTTATGAAATAATTAGAATTAACAAATGATAGCATTGCTATTTTTATTGCCATAATTTCTAGGAGCTAGGTTAATACAAAAGCCCATTGTGACTATCTCTTTTCATTACAGTCAGGCAGAATATGGCCAAGTTCTGCTTTCAGTTACAGCCATATAAATCTAAACTACCTACAGATTCCTTGCCAGTAGTACTTGTGTATACTAGAGTAACCATTCTATAGTATTATCTTCCCAGAAAAAGCAAAGTGATAATTCATCCATGTGACTTAGTAGGAAGGGTTCCAAATAAGTTGCAAGCACAGCTAAAAATGGAAAGTGAAATGAGTAGGAAAAATACAAGGAAATAATAATTTTAAGATTTCCAGTCTTGACATAAATATGTGTTCACATGTATGCATACTGAAAAGATCTGTTTGCAATCAACTCCTTTGTTGCTTACTGCTTGAGCACCAGATCCAGAAAGTCTATGGCTATGAAATGATGTGTGAGGAGCAATACGAAATGAGGAAGTGGATCTGAAAGCATCCAAGACTAGCAGCCCTGGGTAGAAGGATTGTCAGGCAGCTGTTCAGCTTGGGAGATACTTGGGCACTTCAGCAAGGGAAGCCACAGCAGGACTGAGAAAGAGAGAGGAAGAGGCAGAAAGAGGTAAGACTAGTTTCTTATCTATTTCAGGGGTTCAGGCAGTACCGCAACCCACGCAAAGCTCTTGTGGCCTTGGCAGTGAGAATTCCTTGTAGATGGGAAGTGATGGGGGCTTGGGACCTAGCCTGTGGTGGACTGGAGACCATGGTGTTGGGATGCTTCTCCAAGGGGCTGCACAGTGGCTCTGCTCTTGTAGCATGGACATGTTCACAGGGCAGATGGACAAAAGCCAGTGCTCACTCCCCGCTGCACAGCTGCTGTGTGTGCTTTGGCACAAGCCTGAGGCTCCCTTGTCGATGGAGCACAGGTGCCACGGAGACTTTCAAGGAAATGTTGTTGTTTGAAATGGAAGCAATCCCGGCAGCCTGGAGGGATGCTGTGCAGGAAAGTATTCAGGCCCTGGCCAAGACAAGACAACACGTGCCAATTTGGCATTTAACACCTATAAATACATGCACAACCTCTGTATATATTAATTACAAATATTAAAGGGTTGAAAATATGTGGCTTGATGCCAAAATGTAGGTTAGCTAAAGCAACTGCATTGAAACTATGTGCACACAGAAATACAAGCCAGCCAGCAAGAAAGAATATAGAAACTAATGGAGATGTTTGAGAGGAAAACTTTCCCACAGATTTGCAAGAGTTACAGATGGAAAAGATGTGATGTTCCCTCTCTTTGCCAATACTAAGCAGCTCTTCATTGTTACACGTCTACAGCGTGTGCACTGTGCTGCCTAGGGCTGGTGGAAACTTTCAGTGAGAGCATTGCCCAAGGTGTCATTAGGTTTGGTATCATCAGGTACATTTCCACAATACATGGGCAGATGGAAGTGACAGCAGAGTCCAAAGGCTGGCATCTGATACAAATGTTGTAATTTCTTCTCTGCCCCTTTCCTTGACTTTTGTGAGCTGATCCTACTTTCTACCAGCATGATACACATTTTTCATGGAGCTTCACTGCACTAACTCATAAAGTCTTCCCTGACTGTTAAGGTTGATGGTGTCTGAGTCACATCATACTGTTTCCATCTTGATCGAAGGGCTGAAATGTTTACAGCTGAAGTACACCAACCCTCCAGAGGATCATCGATTCCTTTATGAAAGTCTAATCATGCCTTTTCCCACTTCTCCCCACTATTACATGCAGTCAACAAGTTTGAGAAGGCCACCTGCAACATCTCCCTCCAAAAATATCTAAAATAAAGCAACAGTAAAATAAAGGAGGGTTTTAGGTTATATTACAGTGCTTTCACTCCCCTGGCTCAGACCAGGAATGCATATGGGCAGGAAAGAGGGTGAAGTAATATATCTTAATCTCATTTCCCCACTGTATTCAACAAGAAGAGACTTTTTTTTCCCCTTTCTACTGCTGAAAAATATTATCCAAGGAGGCACCTCTCCTTTCTTGTGCCTTGTAGACTTAGTGGGACCAGCACTGTTGCAAGGCTCACACCAGAGGTTCCTGATGGAGGGAAGCAGCTTGCAAAGAAGTCAGCATAAGTTTGTGGGTCTCTGAAATGGACTACTAGGAAAGTGAATGGAGACAAGAGCAGTTTCTTCTCATAACCAGATTTTAGGGAAGCTGAACTGGGCAGGAAAGTGCATTTGTGTGGTTTAGTTACTAGTCCTTGCATTGCCTTTGTGCCTGGGGTGCTAAGCAGCTTTATAAGCAGTGAGCAGAGTGATTTCTGCCCCACAGAAGCTGGCACCAAAGCTATCAAAGCTGTGTATGGTCTGAGGATGAGGAAAGCAGTGTGTCTCCTCAGTGCAGAGGTCACTGGGAGATACTTTTTCACAGTTTCTCTGTTTGCACTACAGAGGACTGACCCCCTCTGGAGCAATCAAAATGGCATATCTGCAGAAATGGGGAGTGTCTAGAAAGAGGTGTCTCTGTGGATACCCCTTAGGTAAGGCTGCAAGAAATGCAGTCCTGAGCTAAGGAAGCTGCACACACATCGTTCAGCATCTCCTGCTGGTCTCACCATGCAGGAAGGCATGACTTTTGGCTAGTGACACTTTCCATGCAGCACACAAACCCATGGAGAGTCCAATCAGCTCAGATTGGCTCCCCAGGCTGCCACCCACCCTCGGCTCAGTTCCCTGAGTCCCTACAGTTCTGGTTCATCAGAGGTGTTGATCATTCCTGGCACATGAACCCTGATTAAATGAAAAGAGACCATGAAATCTCCTTGCTTTGTTTCAAGTCCTCCAATGTTGCATGATTACAAAGACCTCCCAAAAAGAAACAGCTCAGTCCAATCTGCCAGAGAGAGACTCCCTGGGGGGGAGAAGGGGCTAGAGAGCCAGTGTACTTGGCCTGATGTGAGCCAGAGTATGGCAGGGAAGCCAGGGAGAAAATGCAGAGAAAGTCTGGTTCCTCTCCTCTCACCCCAGGGTGACACAGAGGTGTTCAGTGCAAGCAAAACCTTTGAGACAAGAATGTGATGTTAGGGAAGTCCCTGCTTAGTGAAAGGGTGCTGAAATGTTTCAACATCTCAAGTAAAAAACTTCCTGAGAGAAAAAAAATTATGCTTCATAGTATCTGTGGAGTGTGGGCAGCCCAGTTTTGAGATCTTGCCTCCAAAGAGTGAGATGCCAAGTGATGAAGTGGTCTTCTGGTAAGAGTGTCTAAATGATCAATTTATTCCACTTTCCTCATATTTTAATAAATAGCTGAATAATTTCAGATGGCCATTCCTTCTTTTCTTTAAATAAAATACAATAAAATATAATCCTGAGCTGACGTTTACCTCCCCAGCATGGAGAATATCAGCTGGCAGGTTCACATGCAAAAGAGTCATTACAATCACACCAAGGTCACATCAGAGAATACCTCAGGGTCCTTTATCCGCATAAAGCATTGCTTGCATGGTGCATGCTACAGAGACTCTCAGACATACAGTGATGAAGGCTTAGTATAAAATAGATCCTCAGCATTCCTGGGTGGAGGGCTGTGATTTGTAGACAAGGCCTGTGAAACAAAGCTCTAGAAGTGAGATGTTGGGAAATTTACTTGGAAACATATCTTGAAGACTCCCTTGACTGTAGTAAAAGCAACAGTGGCAATGATTATATGTTGGTTTATTTTATTCTAATGTTTGTAATTTTCACAGCTTGACTAGAGATGGCTAGTTTCTCAGACAGTGATAACATTAGTCAGTCATGTTTAGAGCAAGTGATACAGTAGGACTAGAGACAGAGACCAGCTTTTCCATGACCAGAGTATTGCAATCCCATATGGAAGGAGCCTGGGGAAATTTCACAGCAGACATATGTGACTGGAGGGCAGATACTGCAAGGTACTGAAGGTCCTTCACTCCATTGGAAATGATGAGTTGCTGAGAAAACTCAGTGTCTTAAAGGGTAAGACTGACAGGTATTTCTAGATTTCCTCTATGTTATGGGAAACATCACAGATTCCAGAATAAGGCTCTAAAATAATTTCTTTCTGCATTTTGGGCTTCCCTGTTTATTCTCTTTTTGTACTATTACTTTATCAATTATATTCTCCTAACAATGGAGTATGCATTTCATTATGAAGCAATGTTTTTCTAAGTGTTCAATTCCAATAAACATTTGCAGTAAATCAAAATTCAAAATCTAATTCAGTGTTGCTTAACAAGTCTTTTTCTGGATTTAGCTTTTCAGTATTTGAATTTGTGAATTTTTAGTAAAGTTTTATCCAATCTCTTACCTCAAAAAAGGAGATAAAAAGAAGAAACCTTTGATCCTTCATTTCACACATTCTCTCTTCTTTTTATCCTCCTGTAATCCCCAGCTAGAAAAGAGGGAGAGAGACAATTTCTGAGAAGATGAGAGAGACTGGAAAACTGGCATTTTTCTCCCATTTCTCTCCTCTCTATTTCCTTTATCTGTGGGGAAAGGAAAGAAAGGAAAGAAGGGAAGGGAAGGGAAGGGAAGGGAAGGGAAGGGAAGGGAAGGGAAGGGAAGGGAAGGGAAAGGAAGGGAAGGGAAGGGAAGGGAAGGGAAGGGAAGGGAAGGGAAGGGAAGGGAAGGGAAGGGAAGGGAAGGGAAGGGAAGGGAAGGGAAGGGAAGGGAAGGGAAGGGAAGGGAAGGGAAGGGAAGGGAAGGGAAGGGAAGGGAAGGGAAAGGAAGGGAAGGGAAGGGAAGGGAAGGGAAGGGAAGGGAAGGGAAGGGAAGGGAAGGGAAGGGAAGGGAAGGGAAGGGAAGGGAAGGGAAGGGAAGGGAAGGGAAGGGAAGGGAAGGGAAGGGAAGGGAAGGGAAGGGAAGGGAAGGGAAGGGAAGGGAAGGGAAGGGAAGGGAAGGGAAGGGAAGGGAAGGGAAGGGAAGGGAAGGGAAGGGAAGGGAAGGGAAGGGAAGGGAAGGGAAGGGAAGGGAAGGGAAGGGAAGGGAGAAAGAAAGGGAGAAAGAGAGAAAAAGAGGAAGAGAAAGAAAAAGAAAGAAAGAAAGAAAGAAAGAAAGAAAGAAAGAAAGAAAGAAAGAAAGAAAGAAAGAAAGAAAGAAAGAAAGAAAGAAAGAAAGAAAGAAAGAAAGAAAGAAAGAAAGAAAGAAAGAAAGAAAGAAAGAAAGAAAGAAAGAAAGAAAGAAAGAAAAAGAAAGAAAGAAAGAAAGAAAGAAAGAAAGAAAGAAAGAAAGAAAGAAAGAAAGAAAGAAAGAAAGAAAGAAAGAAAGAAAGAAAGAAAGAAAGAAAGAAAGAAAGAAAGAAAGAAAGAGAAAATGAGCCTCTCTACCTCCACTTTCACTTTACAAAGATCAGAGAAGTTTAAAAGCAAAATGAAAATAAAAACCTGGGATTGAATGTAAAAATCATTATTTGGATTATTTTGTTTTATATATTTTTGGCAGAATAATATATTACTTGGCAGTAGAAAACATTGCCCTGCTTTATTTATTGATCAGGTCTATTCATTAACAGTGTTTTAGGAGTCTGGCACTGCTTATATAGACCAGATAATGTCCATGCTGGCTAATTAGTCCCATCCCACTAAACCTCTTGGGATTTTCTGATTTCAACCTAAAGCAATCATATGTTCTATTGAAAGAAGGGGGAAAGAGGGCTTGAAAGATCTAGTGAGACTGAAGCCTGTGGGCTGAAGCTGGAGACATTAACTGTGGCAGGAGGAGTCCTTGCAGTCACTAAATCCATGTTGCAGAAGAGTTTTTACCTTGCACTTATGACTGGAGGGGTCTCTGCTGCCCTCACTGGCCACAGGGTCCAAAGGGATCTGTGCAGCTCTGCCCAAGGATAACGCTTTTGTTGCTGACCTCAGAAGAGCCCAAAATTAATGTACAAGAGTGTCACAGCAACCTGTAGTTTTCCCTATATGCTTCTCACACATTGAAGATAATCTGTGTTCTCTGAGTAACCACCCAAACTGACTATTCTTACTGTATCTATTCTCACTTCTGCAACCATAACATAGAAGTTGTCAGAGGCACTTGGTGGAAAATTTCCCTGTGCTCTTTTGCTGGCAGGTGCCAGTGCAAAACAAAACTGGTGTTCAGGGGAGAGAATAGATCACACTGAGTCCCATCACCCTTCTGCTGCAGTGAATACCAAACACAGATAACCTGGCTCCCAGTGGAATGTGCTGTAGCCAAAAGACCTTGTTACTTCCGGTTCCTTACGTTTGTGACAGCATCTCATCCCTCTGTGCCCCTTGGCAGTTCATTGAACCTCCCTTTTCGAGTTCCTTCCACTATAAAAGGATGACAAAGAGACTTGTCAGCCCCACGATTGGCTCAGGACTAAAGGTGTGCAAAGTTTGATGAAAAGAAAAGGTGTGAATGCTGACAGCTGTCAGCAAAGGAAATGGGGCAGGTTAGCAGGTTAGGATACCACCTACAGCTTCTTTATTTATTACAGTAGGGAACAGGGAGTTTGGCTCTTTGTTCCAGGGTTATATTCTACTCACTGGAGTACAATAAAGTATGAGGGTATTTTTGAAATACATTGGAGATATAATGCTGGTAGCGATGGGCACAACAAATACCAAAGACAATAACTTAGTGTTGGGCTAGTCATATCAAATTCCACCTCACTTCCACTGCTTTCCAGGAAAATAGATTTCTGGATTTAAATATGAGGATTAGCAGCAACAGATTTAGAGCTTAAAATGAAGTATGTATTTTAGATTTATTTAAGGCCCTTTGACTCCCAAACACTTTGCTTTAAAATATCGCTTTCTGGGCTGACATAGCTTTCATTTTTCATCACTACTTTACATTCCAGTGTTAAAATGGTTTACACAGGGGAAACCTGAGTTTTTCAAAAGCTGAAGTTCTTTTCTGCTGCCATTTAAGCAATGCATTGCTTTATTCTTGGTCTGTAGCAGGTTCTTAAAACAGAGAACCATAATTCAGAACAATTCAATTTTCCATCATTTAAGAAGCAAGACACAGTAATGGTTTGATACTGATTATACACAGCCATTTGTAAGGACTGACTTCCAGATGTTCATGTTCTTTTATTATTATTTTTTTCTTTTTAAATGTGAATGTTGCTCATTTTTTGGACTTGGTGCTAGGAAAGAAACCTCTGAAATCCCTAGGATAGGAAGACCGATCAAACTTCAGTCCAACTGAAGTCAGAAAGCCACCCTGAAGTTCTAAGTACATGCTGGACAGGTCCAACTCAGGCTGCAGCAATGGACATTTTTCTGTCCTAAATCCTGCCCTGGAGGGAATTTCTATTTGGAGAAGAGCATGTTCATTCTTCACTTTTACTTGGCCTGTCTTTAGAGATGACTAAGTATGGCGAGGTCAGAGCTCTAAGATCTGGTTTGCATCCAACCATCCTTGACCTTCTGAAGGCATTGGCTGCACCACAAGCCAAGATTTAATGGTTAAAGGTCAATTAAGATTACTCTTTAATTTTTAAAGAATTTGAGGGGGAAATAGGCAAGAAGATAATGACAGTTTTGAAAGCCAAAAAATGAATTTAGTATTAAGTGTTCGGTGTATACCAGATTTTAGACCCCATATCTTCCAGAGTCAACTGTCCAAGTCACGCAATCCCCGTAACAGACCTTTCCTGTAAAATCATGCTTTTTGGCCCAGTGAAGCACACTGGCTTTTGAGATGAGCTGCTCTCCCTAGTCTGTATTAAAAAAAAAAAAAAAAAAAAAAAAAAAAAAGTGTAGTTTTTAATTGAATTTTGGTGCTGTCTTTGCACACATTATTCTAATAATCTTGATGGGAGGGTTTTCCTTGTAGAGCAACCAGGAGGCTCATGCTGAGACTCTGGTGTGCAGATCCAAGGGATAAACTGGAGTTCATGCAGCTGAATTGCAAGCAAGTTTGCTAATAAAATTTAACTCTTAAAGAAGACAGCTCAGTTCTGACAACTCTGATTGCCTTGGCACACTGTGGTGGAAATACAATTACAATATTGGACTGCTCTCAATTTGTTCCAGATAGAGAGAGAGAAAAAAGTTTTTTTAAATTAAAAATAAATAAATAAGCCCAGTTCTGAGAGCATCTTGCCAGATTATTGTTTAGCTCTGCATTATCTTTTCATCTGTATCATGATGATCCCAGATAAGTAAATCAACAGATTTCTTCCACTTCAGCAGGTGAGATGCCTCCTGGCTGCAATAATGAGCTGGTTGGAAAGACTCCAGTGAGCCTGTGTGGCTGTGGCACAGGCTGCTGAAGCTCTCCAAGTGCTGTACTGTGGTGCTTGGAGTCATAGCTTTCGGCACATAAGAGCATTATGAGAACAGTTGTAATCACTGTTGATTATAACAGTTATACAATAAAAAATATGGGATTTTTGATTGTATCATACTTGAAGGCCACTGCCTGCCAATTTTCACCTGCTTGGCAGCTCCTCTGAGCTGCTCGCATGGCAGGAAACGCTGTTGTGTTGCAGTACACCAAGAAGCTGTGCAAGAGAGCACAGGGCTGAATCCCACCTCTGCCTCTGGAGGACTGTTGTGTAACAACTACACCTTGTCTCAGCTTCTGCCAGCACAGCTTTCCCTTACAGTATATGTCAAATATTAATTACTGCTCATATGCTGCCTGCAAAGATCACTTACTGCACTGTGAATAAAAGGCCAAATATTATTCCAGCCTCCGTACGGGTGACTGGGCTGAGTTCCCCAGCAAATCCCTGCCTCCAAGCAGAGGTTTTGATTGTGGGGAACAAAACAAAACAAAGAGAAACAGAACAGAAGGTGCTTTAAAGCAGCTGAATAAAGACACACAACAAACCTGCCTGACAATAGTACTGTTGAATTAATGCAACCTGATCCCTGAGCTAGCTATGGCGATGCATCATATTCATCACCCAAGGAGAAGGGAGCCGGCAGGGAGCCGGGGGTGACAGCATGGGGAGTGTGGATAATTGTGGAAGCCTGCTGGTAGATGGAAAACATCTGGCTTGTATTTGAGTTAAGAAGGGATATTTAACTCTATTACCCAGATTTCTATCTGTCCATTACTTATCCAGATTTATCAGCATAGGCTCACGACATCAAGGTTATGAGAGGCCAAGACATCTTTGTGTGTTGGAAGCTATGGAAAGTTGATGTTAAAGGCAGTAAAGTTACAACAAACACCTGCAGGTCTCAGTGTTGTGAGCTATGGGATCTGTGTGTTACCAAGTCTGAGGAGCTGTGCACGTTGGTGCCCGCTGATAAAAACATGGGTGATATGTGCGTGGTGTGTGTGGTGTGTCTGAATGGGGAGGTACCTGTATGTGTGCCCAGTCGAGGACATGGACAAGGTGATGTGAACGATCAAGGGAATGTAGCTTGAAAACACTAACATTCTCCAGCATGAGCTCAAGACCAACAGCTCACAAATGCAATGACTGGGGGTGATTTCAGTGACTTTCTTCAATGTTGATCTTACTCTACCTTTTTACTTTCCTGTTGTACTTTACCCCTCTCACACCACCTACTTACAGCACCATCCTACTTCAGTATCGCCATGTCATCTGCCTTGTCCAGCACCACAGTCCATCTCATGCCTGTATGTCGACTTTTTTAATGCAACAACCTTAATTCTGTGTTCAGATACACAACCTCTCATTTTACCCTTATCAGTGTGAGAGATCTCACATATGTGTGGGGACTTATAAATACTTAGTTGCCTTGAAAAAACAGATGCAAAGCACCTCAAACCAAGTATCCAAGCTGAGGGGGAACTGCAGAAATGATGTTGAAGGTGATTTGCCCTAGGTCACCCAATCTGACAGCCTTGGGACTTGTGCTAGCAAATAGAGCACCAAACTCCACTGTACTGAGCCTGAAAGTAACTGTGGGGCTATTCTTCCCCCACCTCCCTGCAGTATTCACTCTGGGAGCAGGGACATTGCCACGTTTCTTAGGCAATCATCCACACTGTAGGAAGAGCGAGGAGTGAAAAAAAAATAGGTCACAAACTACCCCTAGGCTGAAATTATTACCCAGCACTGTCCCATGAATCCCCATGAGGACTGAACACACAAAATACAAGTGCCACTGATTTGTGAGATGGTCCCCACTCCGGTCAATCATCAATGGTTTCAAAGATTGCTAGTCAGCCAGCTCCTGGCAGGTGTAAGCCTATATTTAACATTATTCAACCCCAATAGTTATTTAAAAAACAATTGAAAACTTTTTTCTTTGAATTTCGTTTAATTCCTCCAAGATATTAACTATAATTCATCATGTTTATAACTTCTGAAATTAACTTCCCTCCCATAGAGTTCAATAAATAACACTTTTCCTGAATAGCTCATTCACAGCGCAAAAACACCTTCTTCCTCATATTTTTCACTTCATAGAATGAAACCATATGAGGTGGTTAAGATTTACATGGCCAGCTCTGGCAGGCTTTTTATATTTATTTGGGTTACATGATATAAATCAGTACTGGGCCTTTGTCCAAGAAGCAGTTGTTAGTTATCTTGCTACATGTGTGTTTCTGGGTCAAAATTTGATAAGGTGTTTTCAGCGTTATTGTATGGAATAGGTAGGATTTACGTTGTTCTGTGCCAGCTTCCATGTTTTGATTGTAGAACATTACCTTATACTACATTTTATCACAACCAATCACTGCCAGTTTGAAAATTTTCCCAATTCAGAAATAATGTGTAATTGTGATTCACGTAGTTTACTTCAGGGAGAGTCCCATTCAACTGATTAAGTCATAAACATATGTGTGATTAGGATTAGAATTTTTTAATGATTTAGAGCTATGATTTGTATTTGCATTAATATGGCTTCCTTAGAAAAATACTGCTCTTTAAATCTGTAGGAAATTTAATTGCTTGCACAGGGATGCTTCTGCAGCACCAGATTTTAAGTTCATGCAAGCCTTTCAGGTGTGTAGGGACATGGGGCCACATGAGATCTTAGGAAATTCCATAATAGACTGCTCTAATTTAATGGCTGTGATAACAAGCTCAACAAGTAGAATTTCCATGGTGGGTGTGTGATTCTATTACTGAATCTGTTAGAATTATCTATTTTAAGTATCACATCTGGGCATCTCCATCCTTTGGTGCAAGCCTGAGCTACAGGCACTAGACACAATCCAGGAACAGGACTTCGATGTCTTTGTAAATTTAAGCCAAGAAATGCAGGGGACTGTAGGATTTAGGAACCTGACACTTCAAGCACCAACTGGGCAACAGAATTGAAATTGTGGCAGATAAATGTCCCAGTAACTGTAAGGGCCAAGATGTGAGACTTGATCTTATGCAGACACATAAATATGGAAAAATTCCATGGATTTAGTGACTCCTGATTCACCCCTGCATGATAACTTGTGGATTTTGTCCCTGCAGTTTATTTATTGAATGTGTGAAAACCAAGGCCCTTGAAGATTAATCTATGCATAACATCAGCACTCAGAAATCAGCATCCTGACCCACATTATGTCCTTCTCAGGACAGGCAACACAGATGAGCATAGGTCCATATTCAGATAACTCTCTGCAGTTTCTGCAAAAGACTTAGGAGTCACTGAGGTATCTCAATTAAAGGAAACAGCAAGTGAGTGCTTCTTATTCAGGACTTTCTGATCTTGAATCATTTTATCATCCATGAAGTAAACCAGGTTCTCCACAGAGGGATCTGAGGGTCTGAATCAGACCCCTGTGTCTTGGCTTTGAAAATGTACAGAGAGAGCATGAGGTGCTGCTTGAGCCCTGAGTGGCTCAGACAGACAGCTGGAAGGATCTTGGAAGACTTTGCTTTCCAATCTATTTTTTCTTCATAATTACTCCATTTTGTAAGACAGATTTCAATTTTCTGCTAACAAAATGGTCTGGACAACCCTTCACATCATTCATTACGACATGGAATTAGAGCTGCCATTTAGGTTTTCCTTAACCTTGCTTTTGTAGACTGGGTAGTGTGGAAGTCCTTGATCTCAGTTATCCATTATGTCTTCTACACTATGAGATCTGCTGAAAATAAACAAATCCAAACTTCAGAAAGTCATGTTTTCATTTATAGAGACCTAAGTCCACCCTTTTGCCTTATACCTATATGAGCCTCCTAAGCTAAGGTTTTTTTTCTTCAGACATATCTCTCTTGTGGGAATGTCATGAAGATTATTAGTAATCCACAGAAGATTTTAGCTTAGTACAGAACTTGCTCTCTGCAGCAGAACAGCAAAAGGGTGACTTGTGCAAATTAGTCGGGAGACCTCACTCAGTACACGCAGAGCTCTTAAAAAAATTTAATTGTAAAAAATCCTCTAATTTGAACAAGGGCTTGTTCTGGATTTCCTCAGAGGGAATTAAGAACAGAATACTTTGTCTAATATCAATATAATACATGATGACAAAGCAAATAGAAAAACAAGCTGTATTTCATTCAAAATCGGACATTTATAACCCCACTTTCTCAGAAACTTTAATTCCAAGTCTGATGATTTTGGTCTTCATGCTGTCATCAGCACATCAGCTCATTTTGTGGAACAGAATTTCTCCACTGCATGAACCCCCTGAATGCTTTTCTGTCAGGATTTAGCTCAAGATCTCATCCAAGCTGAAGGTCTATATCTGAAGTGAATAGAAACTGAAAACCAGTGGGTTTGGTCTTTCTGCTGTGAAAGAGGTTATTTGATCTCTTTCTCATTTGACAAAAATTGTTTCCTCCCCTGCAGAAGTATTCTTAGATCTCTTTCTCAATTTCTTTCTTCACCTTCAGTTTCACTTTGCATTAGTTTGTTCATTATCTCTGGAAGGAAACCCTTGAACTTCCCACTGGCTTGAATATCTTTGATATGCCGAAGTTTCCTTTTGTATCCAATAGACCTGTTCCTGCTCCAGGCAGATGTATTTGTTGACTCCGTGATAACAACCATCACTGTATGTGTCACTGATCAAATGTGGTGAGAGAAGAATGCAAGAAAGAAAGAAGCAAAATGCCTAGAAGAAGTTTTGTTTGGCAAACAATTAAAAGCCTCCTATCTGATCAGTCATAACCTCCCCTCTGTCACTAACATGTTTCACTACAATTTACATTTAAATGGTGTTAAATGAAGACTTTTATCTTGGCTATACCCACCCCCCCTGAGAATGTCCTTTCCTGCCACTTTCACCTCACACTACTTGTACAGATATTCAAGGAAAGATTAAAACACCCACGTCTGGTGGATCTGTTATAACTCCATGTATGAAAACTCTTCTTTGTAGGCACCATTGTTAATTGATGGATGTGCAGGCAAAGCCTTGACAGGCACAATAAGAGGAGAAATATCACTATGAGGAAAAATACAGGTCACTGCAAAGGATTAGGCTTTATGGCCAAGAAGCTAAAGCTGTGAAACATTTGTTATACTTTATGGGGAAAAGACTGAAGTTGAGAGTTATTTATTAATGTGGAGTTACAAAAAACTAGCCCTAACAATAATTCAGACATTACATGATAGGATGTGGGTTTGGTTAGGAAAGGGTTTCCTAGGGGCCCATCCTGCTGTGTATTAGGATGTTGTCATCTCTCCACAGTAAATTAGCCCTCTGCCATAGACAGGGAGTTGGAACCTTCTGATCCCAATGAGACCTGCATCAGGTCTGTATTTTACAGGTTACTCAGCTATTTACTTGATCACGATGTGTGGTTCTATGGGACTGTAGAGCCCTGGTCCTTGTCCTCATCCTTGTGATATCAGAATACCCCGAGATCACAAAGATTCAGGTGACTGCATTTGTTGGAGGTATGGGAAAACATTATCCACCCTGCATGGATGGGGAATTGAAGCACATGCCAGATGAAGTGATTTAGCCGAAGGAAGGAAGTTTGTGAGTGTTCCACAAGGATTCGAATGCAGGTTTTCCTAGTCCCACTGTGGTATCCTCCACCCCAGACAATCCTTCTCAAGCCAAGTGTTCCAGTGCTAGGTCTGTCATTAGGCAGCAATACCCTCGGTGCTAATGATGCTAAATAACCCCCTCATGAGGATCACACAGTGCAACATTTCTGAATAAAAACCTGACCTGCAAAACCTGCAATAGAGGAGCAAGGCAAGAGAAAAAAAACAACAGGGCTGGAATTAACACACTTTGATTTCAGCATGAGTGAGGCCTTGATCCAACGGTAGAATATATCACACAATATTATTTTGAACAAAGGTTGTTAAGGACACCACATGTAAATTTGGAAGGATACAGTGGGTATACAATAAAGCAAGCCAAGGGTTGTATAAACTTAACACACTTTTCAGATTATTCTCTATTAACCAGAGAATTCCCGTTCTCCTCACTGGAGAAATGGGGCACTCAAATACAAAATAAAAGCCACTATCTACCCAATCAGAGTCTGGGTCACAAGTGTTTCAGTATGGGTGGGTAGTTGTGAATTTTTTTCTAGATAATATTGCCAAAAAAGAGTTGAAATCTCACCAGAAAGCAAAAATTAGAATAAAAAAGAGGGTAAGAAGATCCCCAAATTAAAACACTTAACAGCAGAACATTGATAACATAAATGAGAGAGGAGGCAGGGCTATTTGGTTCAGAAACATTTTAAAGATTCTCAGCACTTTCAATGTGTTTGGCAGGTCAGCTGGTTCATAGTAGTAAACTTGGGATGATATTGGAAATGTAGATGGTGGATGCAGATAGCAAATAAGAGTGCTGAGCCAGTGCTAAAGGCTTGTACAAGCCAAGTGCAAGGACCAGCATGCTGCTTTTTGAGGACAAAAAGAACACAAGTTTTGTTGACAACCTCCTCTAGCAGTGACTTTTCACTTGCATATCTACTGCAGTGCCTGAGAAGGGGAGAAAGATGGAAAAAAAGTATTGAATGAGATATAAACATGAAGCAATAAATCAAAATGCTCATGGCTTGAGTGCAACAAGTGATGTTTTGTCTAGAAAAAAAACTACAGGCAACATGTGGGTAATGAGCACCATCATTTTCTGAACCTCTTGTGATAAGTAAGGTGCTGTTATTGTACAATCCCCACACATGGAGACTGTGCTTCGAGGGCTGTTCTAACATGAGAAGTCTCAATTTGGAAACACCTTATTTCTTCTGCAATATCCATTTAAGTCTTAGTGAAGGTTGTTCAGCTTTCTCAGTAGTATCAGCAAGTCAATGAACTATTTAATAAATACTCACAAATTACCACCATACTGGAAAAGTTTTTTGCTTGTTTTTGCATGAGACAAGGCACATATACTCAGGAGTACCAAAATATTTCAAGAAAATTTTCACATAATTGGTCACTTCCAAAAATCACTCCAAACAAAGCTAGTAATTTTTGGCATTTTCAAAACATAAAGCATTTGTAAAGGGTTTTTCATCTGAGAAAAACCTAATTTCATTTAAAATAATTTGAAAGTATCCTTTAAAACACATGTTAAATTTTGTTCAGTTTGTCAAAAACTTGGACACCATTTGATTAAAGACCAGGCCAAATCTGACTGCTCACCACTCCCAGGAAATGTAAAGCATGCAAACTTCTAAAACCTCAAATGAAAAACCAGCAAACCACAACACCCTTCCACATCACTGTTGCTCCCACAACTGCCAAAAAGCAGCACTATTCTGCAACATGAGGAACCATCCTGATGCCTACAGGCAAAATTTCTCTCCAAGTCATCTCTGTTTCACTTGTTGTCACCTTTCAGCCCATGGCTGCACTTCTGGAGCTGAATTTTTCCGTGTTGGGGAGCCAAGTCAGTGAGTCCCATCTTGGGTTCTGAAAGTGTGTTCGATAGGTGAGAAAACTGTCTCCCAAGCATTCCCTTCATTGAACAAAAGGGAGCTTTCTTTAGTGCTTCTTAGGAGAAAAGCTTTATGACTTAAATTGTCACAAGGAGCCCTGGAAAAGCATCTGGAGTCTTGGGGGTTGCAGGAATAGTCTTTTCTACCATATATGTTCTTGCTAATGCACCTGTGCATTAGATAACCCACTTAGATATTGTCATGCAAAGAAAGCCCCTACTTGAAACAAAAGATTTAAAGCCCCCAGACGGATTTTCAGGCAGCTCAGCACACCAATGTGTTCCCCTGGGTTTCTTTCTCCTTTCCTGTTCTTTGTGTGCATTTATCTGCCTTTCTGTGGCACCCACGTGGCTGTGCAGTAATGCACATCCCTGCAGGCAAAATGAGAGGCAGTGGAGCAGGAGGAGCAAGAGCTGGGGGTGACCCTGGAGGATACAGTCAGCCTCACTGCTTCTGAGGCAAAGCCACGTGGGATGATCTAATACAGCTTCAACATGTGCAATACGCATTGTCTGTATTTTTAAGTGTGCTTTATTTAGGCCCAGGCAGCCAGAGAAGGGAAATGAGTTTCAACGAACAATAGGAAAACACAGACATCTAAAACCAGATTATTTTTCACTCCTGGTTTGTACTGTGCCACTCCACGCTCCAACAAAAGCTGAGGATTTTCCTGTGAAGGGAAAATGTTGGATGTAGCATCACCTCTGCTAGTGACCCACCAGCCTTTGCTTTGACACCACAGCATTGTGTTGATTCTCCAGAAATGGATCTAAGCACCACTGCTTGTGTTTGAGTGTGTAGCTTCCCTGATGAGGTTGGGACCCCATGTTATTTTGCACCCTGAAGGGTGTGGTCCACCCATATGTCTTCAGTGCATGAAGGAGAGAAGAGTAGCATGAAGCACTCCAGCTGCTGCTCACATGAGCCTTCATGGCAGCTTTTGAGCAATGATATGACTTTTAGTCAATAAATTCACTCTTTTACCACTTAAGAAAAATTTCCAGTGAAATGTTCATTGATTAACTTTTTCTTTTTGGTGGACATTTTATATGAAAAACATCAGAACTAGTGCTCCAATCAGCACCTCAACTACTGAGAGGCTTAGATGCTTCCTTTACTAAAAACACCAGTGCAAGATGAACTACTGAGTTGCTCCCATGGCTTCAGGAAAAAGTAGAGCTTTTTTAGCCTTTAGAGTAAAGATGCTCTGCTCAGAACCTAGTCATCACCCAGCAAGGATGGGCCTGGCAGAAAGACAGCCGGGAGTGTGGGGAGAAAAGGAGAACAAAGAGTAGTAGATCTTTGGCTGTGTAGCTCTGTCTCTGGCAGGCTCAGTTGCCTTAATCCAGACCTTTAACCTCAGTTTCTAAGTCTCTCTCATTGTGAAAGGAGAGGTGATCCTGGAATCCAGCACTTGGCTGACTTTTCCCATTTTCCCTGGTCAATTTCTTGAGATATTTTATTAAGGAGATTTAGGAAACTCAAGTTTTTATAAAACAAACAAAAAAACCAAACAAACAAGAAAAGAGAAGTAGCACAGTTATAGACTGCAAGTAATTTTGGATAAATCAGCCCATGACTCTGTAATACAAAGAACATGAAAAGCCTCTGAGAATGCGGCCTTGCTATAGTAAAGCTTTCTCTGGGAAGTGCTTTGGCACAGGGTTTATCTGTTTGCTGTTCTGCACCATTTTGATCTGAAAGAAGTTCAGTAATTGCATTGAGTCTGCTTTCCTCTGTGGTACTGAAGCCACCTTGAAAGCAGCCAAAATGAGTACATGAGCATTTGTGTTGCTAAACAGTTCTGTGCTGATACTAATCCCAACAAAAAGGCACGGGGAGATTTATAGAAAAATGTTTCTTGGCTGGTGCAAGCCTGCTTGTGCCTGCTTCTCATTTCTGAGTAAGTCAAAGGAGGGATTCCTCTGCCTTTTACTCATGCCAGGGTCTACTGAAATCTAGCAATCCCAGATCCCACAGGGAGTCAGGGGCCCGTTGTTCAAGCCTGGGTGGCTAATAGAAGAAAATCCAAGAAGGACACCCCACTAATGAAGCATGGAGGAGGATTCTGTGAAAAGAGCCTTCAGGGCTCTCTCGTTTACTCTTGTCTTGCTATTTTCCAGTGAGATGACTGGATCTGCTAGGCTTCTGCTCAGTAGCTGTGATACTAATTTTGTATCTATTCAGTTGGGCTGATGTCAGAGCTATATCATGTGCCCAGCAGACCTGTGTTTGAGCACTGAAAGTTTCTGGAGAAACCTGGGAATTTTTAATCAAATAAAATGGCAAACCTGGAACATCCCTTACCTTGAGTTTGTGTCTGGGAGTCAGAATAGCTCCCTATCCTTTGCAAAGGGAGGTCTTTGTGTTTCTATACCTTCTCTAGACACAGAAAATTCATCTTCAGAGGTGTCATCTATGAACTTTAGGTGCCTCTGGGCTAAGCTAGATCTTCCAGGTGCATAGACTGAAGCACAATCTAAATACGTCCACAGATATCTGCATATTTGAATACTTGTTGCTATTGTCTGTTAAGTTTCATGTCTCAATTTTAAGCACTACAACCTGAAACCCTATAGGTGAAAAGCCATATGTCCTCAGGCATCAGACAAGCGCAGGAAAACTGCTGCTGCCCGGAGAAGCTCACCCCTCGGAAGCTTAGTGGGTGTCTCTTAACTCTACATGCACTCCAAGAAAGAGGTGCTGCAGGACAAGGATCTCTGCTTAACTGTGTTGTAGTAAGGAATATTTCCATGGCCACAAAGCCTTTACTTGGTGAATTTGTGCTACTGTTGCTCAGTGTGCTGTTGGGAATAACTCAGAGTGCTGACCAAGCAGCAGGGTACCATGTAGAAAGGGCTCTTTGGGGCTGGATTAAAGTCCAGGACCAGGGACCCTTTGCACAAGGTTGAGACAGGCCTTGAGTAAACAGAGGGCTGTAAAAATGTGCTGCTTGAGAAAATAAGTGTTGGACCATGGTAGCAGGCAACTGTCTCTTAGATTTTCATGCCAGGGACTCAGTGAATGGACATGAGTCAGTTTTACCACAAGGAAAGAGTCTCATTTTTTTTTTCCTATAAGCACTGGATGTTTTTAACCTTCACCCCTATCAAAGCTCTGTTCCTCTTAATAGGCTAGTGCTGCCTATTAAAGGCACCCAGAGTAGCTATGTAATGAGCACAAAGTGCCACAGCAGGGGCCCATCACTGGTGGTTATTAGCTTGGGGAGGGACCTTACCACCTCTTTCTCTTCTGTTCAATCCCAGTCCTTGCTGCCAACAACTTCTTACATATAACAACAGCTTTGTGGTTGCCAAGGAGAGCTCACCCCCATGAAGAGGGGGAGAATGTGTGGAGAAGAAGCAGCGAAGACCATTATCATCATTTATACAGCAATGGGAGACTGGCAGCCAAATGCTGTTGGCAGTAAAGCTTTCAGCTGCTCTGGGAAGACTGAGTGTGTTCTGGTAATGATTCCCAGCCATCTACTTCATAACAATTTCTCGGACTTATTCCCTCTTCGGATTGCTTTCCCCCTCTGTTTTAAGTCATTCTGAAGAACAGGGGCTAGCAGAGTGGGCAGATTGCGGACTCCCAGAAAAAGGGTTCTGGAGGGGCCATAGTGCCCCAGGCATGCAGTTTCTGGTGGATATAGGGAGGGTACTGACTATCTCCAGCCTTTGCCCTGGGACCTTGAGTCATCCATCCATCCATCCTCAC